>NC_061499.1:3699529-3832029 GCF_022539355.2 Hippoglossus stenolepis
GTTCCTTCTTTCTTCTTCTTCCTTCCTCTTTCTTCTTCTTCTTTTCATTTTCTTCTTCTTCCTTCTTCTTCCCTTCCTTTCCTTTCCCTGCTTTCCTTCCTTCTTCCTCTTCTCCTTCCTTCTTCCTTCTTCCTTTCCTTCTTCTTTTCCTTTCTTCCTTCCTTCCTCTTCTTCCTCTTCCTTCTTCTCTTTTCTCTCTCCTCCTCCTTCTCTCTTTTTCCTCTTCTTCTCTCTCCTTCCTTCTTCCTTCCTTCTCTCTCTCTTCCTTCTCTTTCTTCTTTCTTCTCAGCAGCCTGGTTCACAGCTTCTGAACACGATATTCTGAGAATGTCTTGAAATCTCAGTTCTGATCAAACATTCACTTGACACTCGCAGCACCACGCGTAGCCAAAGGCTCGTCATGTCACGGAGCCATCAGCATGATATTAAAGATTGGGCCAGATTTGGTACAGAGTACAAACCACATTGATCAGCGGCGCCTGAGGTCAAAAGGTCAAGGTCACAGACTCATGTTGTTGTGAATGTGACATAATAGGACTGCCTCAAAGGAACTTCACAGCACCTGGCACAGTTCACTTGGAGTCACTGAAGGCCCAGCCGCCCTCCTCTTCACCGATCGACTCCGCACCATCATTAATCAGAGTGCCATCAGACTCCGTCCACACAGGAGTTTACTTCATAAAATAACATTAAACTCCGTCAATAAATACTGCGATATTGCTTACGCCATATCGCTCACTTGCAGCCTCCAGATCACTTGTTTCTGTCTTCACTTCACATTCAGTTGTCATTTGTCTTGTATATTAACAGACATGACTATGCTAAATAAATGGAATCAAACATGTTATTAGTTTGCAATACATTATAATAACTCATAACTGTTCCTTTTTCTTCTTAGGATTTCTCCAGAAGTTCTCCTCTCCGTCAGCTGCCGCCACAGGCTTTTCGCCTCACAGTCGTTGTTCTGAGGAAAGACGGAGGAAGCTTCATGAGACGCGGACCTTCGCAGAGTGTCCTCCCATGACGTGACCTCCTCTTAGCGCTGATTCGAAGGTTTCATCCATCTTCCTCGAAGACTGGAGGAGGAGACAGTGTTCCAGAGATTCTGGTGAAGGAGATATCGTCAATAAACTGACAAAGACTGTCGAAGTCCAACAGAGGTGAGACTTGAACCAGCGATGACGCTGGGAAACACACATTCATCTGTTGCAATATCTCGAGTCAGTTTGGCCGATGTGTAAGAGAAGCTTCTTTTCATCAATGCAGGCGAATAGCTTAGATCAGCGTTAAACTGTGCG
This sequence comes from Hippoglossus stenolepis, assembly GCF_022539355.2. Taxonomy (NCBI): domain Eukaryota; kingdom Metazoa; phylum Chordata; class Actinopteri; order Pleuronectiformes; family Pleuronectidae; genus Hippoglossus; species Hippoglossus stenolepis. The sequence goes on from NC_061499.1 coordinate 3,700,828, forward strand.
CATATGCCTTCTTCAATATCATGCATTCCCTGAAATTAAGTTGTTTTATTGTAATTGTAACAAATTCGAGATTTCATTACTACACATATCATTGATCAATGAGGCCTACATTATTTATAAATGTTTGTACTGACTTGTATGATTGTATGACTTTATTCCATGAGTGCTTTTGTTCAATCTGACAGACGATTTATCATTGGTCAGATGTGAAGCCTTTTCACAGGACAATACTGGGATCAGGTGATGTTTGATATGAAAACTTTTGTTCTGGCTGCACTAATGAAGCAGAAATCATCAGTCTTCGCTTACCTCGGAAAACAACAGATATTTAGACATCTTCTTTCAAATAGCTTTGAGGTCATTTCAATCACGACTGTGGACAAAGATGATTTTACATGACGCCTCGTGCGAAAGCTGTGCTGTCGCTGATTGGATGCTGGTAAAATAGGGTGAAATGTCATGATTGACAGCCGACGATGCTGCCATTTACCGACAGCCGCGATTGACAGAAAGCCATGCACGGCGACCTTCGCCACGTGGCTCATCCTCCAGCCACTGGCCGCACAGAGTCCAAATGCAGATGGCTGGCGCCAGACCGGGATATTTTAGCTTCATTTCTGAAAGTGGGAGGAAGTGGAGACGTTGTCGCTCGTGTTTATTTCCATTAGTCCATGACTAACATGTGAACATTACAGTTTCGACTGCTGCTCTTTGTTGTAGAAGATGAGTCTACGAAATGATTTAGTTACTGGGAAGAAACAAGAGACCAGCGCGGAATAAGACAGTATTACAGTCATTAAGGTACAGAAGATAGACAGCCCACACGCTTGTTTGTCTGCGTGCGCCTGTTGTGTCTGTGACAAAAATTGTGGTTCAGGAGATTTGTCGCCTGTCCCAGCCTGTTCAGGTTGCATTTATTCACGAGAAGCCTATCACGCACCATCGTCATCATCACAGTGCGCCTTCGCAACGCCAAACATTGGACTCACTGCAGTACAGAGGAAGAAAGGTGAGAGACCAATACAGAAGCTTGTCCGATTTTGTGACTCATCGTTGCCTTATCAAATCATTTAAACAAACTTCACTACCAGAGCGTAGGTTCACACAGTTTCTTAACTTCTCTGAACATAGACTGTTTCATAAAGTTTCTGCACACATGCCCACACACAAACACAAGAAGTGACAAAGTATGCTGCTTGAGGAGGATCACACAGAGAAAAAAACATGACACACTCAGCTTGTGTTTTTACTGTAATAACTGAAATCACTTGTATTTTCGCTCGTGCCCAATGTACTCACCTTTCAGTGGCAAACCTCAGCTTCTTATTCTGTCTTCTTTATAGCTAACATGCTTATGACATCACGCACGAGCAGCCGAAGCACATGTCCACAGTCACCAGGCCCACACGTCTACATTTGTTTCAGTGATTATGAGTGCTTCACAGGGAACCCGACTAGTGCATCTCCCCAGTAATCCTCTGCAGATTAGATAGGTTCATTTTTGTGCTGAAGAGTTTTCAGGATCACTCAGTGTTGGTGGTCGGGAATAAAGGTTCAACAGAGATAACGATGTTTCGACCGCTGAAGACATCGCTGACCAGGTGAACAAGGTCTCACTCCAAGGAGACGCCCTCCCGAACACAGTGAAGCTTCATTCGCCAAACAAAACTGCCTCAAACTAAGCAAGTAACATACGATCATGCGTAAAACCTCGTTTTACCCAGAAATGTACCCAGGTTGAGAGACAGTCAGAAACCTCATGTTAATAGACAGATTGCTGAATAAAACCAAATATCAGCAGTGACAACACCAAATGCCACAAACTGGCATGCAGAATCGCGGAAGACAGGTTCAATACAAACATAAAACATGCTTTGGCTTTGCGGAATTGAATATTTCATTTTATTTCCTTTCTCTTCAGGTTTGGCGGATCTGAGAAGCACACAGTCTCCTCTTTACGCTGGGAATCATTGATTATTATCACTAAATATAACCGATATTCAGGGTCATCAGCTTCACACTTGACAGTAGATTAAAAGTCAATTTTCGTCATTGCAACGCTTCGTAGACTCATTTACTCCCGGTGTTAGTACCGCTATTATGAGGCTTCATTCCACACAATATTAATAATATATTTATTATTAATTAATTTATTATTCGCCATTAGTGCCTTAATAAAGTTATTCTGTTACTTAAGACTATACATTCATTCATGTGATGCTTGATAAATATATATTGAACATATTGCAGAAAAAATACAAGGTATATGCTTGAGTCGTGCTTATTTACATACAGCACAAATAATAAACACACTGGCTCAGCCAGTGAAAATCTGGTCTAGGTGAAGGACGCTTGCCGCTTTCCAAGTTTGTGGGACTCTTGTTCACGCCTGTTATAGTAGATTTTTCCGTGATGTGTGTGGGGGCTGTGAGATGCGCAGCTTCCAGTCTTCTTTGAAGTGCGGCACACAGGTCGCGAGCTTCCGGCCGCGGAAGGATGATCCACGTCACTGCCTGCCAATCATCGTAAACACAATCACACTACACAGCTCAACGACAACATACACCTACACACATGCACCGAAACATGATCTACCGAATTATCTACTCTCTTCAATTTCCGGATCCACGCCGCTGCAAGAGCGTAAGCGTACGGAGGTTCTTTCTAGTACGCCTTAGCACGCCTTAGCACAGCAGCTGGAAAATGCTTATAACATGAGCATTATTAATAAACGAAATAGTTCATACATCAAGCCTACACTATTTACTAAACAAAGTATTATTAGACACATTTTCACACGTAAATTCAGACTCAGTTCGCCGTGATTGCGCCTGTTGTGTGTGTGGGGGTGGCCAGGCTGTGAAAAACACAATGATGAAATAGATCAGATAAAAAGTAAAACTCCAAGTATTTTACAGCTACCGCCGGCGTCACGCCGTCATTTGCTCGAGGTGAAGAGATCGGTTTCCTACAAAGACAACCGACTGTCACGCTTGTGAACTTAACGAGAACAAACTTGAAGCCGAAGCAGTTCGTACATACATGACGTTTCGCTAAGAATCGATAACTTCTCGCCTCGAATCCCACTAAACACGCCAGTCAGAGCTAAGAGTTAGCTTGCAAGCAACGGCTTTCAGCCTACCGAAGTTTGGGGACCAGCCGTTTCTCGCCGCGCCGCCGCCATCATTGACAGCAAGCGGTTTCAACTAATTCTCCTCCTCAGGGAAACACAGCAAAGCAGTTTTACACAAAACAGTCACCGCCGACCACAAATGCGCAGCCGCCAGTTCGAGACAGAGACACGAAAAGCGTAGATTGGTCCAGTTTGGTCGCGGATTCCTACCTACTGACGCAGAGGAAGCGAATGCGACGTGTTTCCAGAGTAAAACCAAATGACTACCTTTGAAGCAGCGCTATAACAGTTTAAATTGTACTTTTACATATGAGATGAGCATGTGACTGAGGACTGGGTTTGAGTCTTTCGGTGAAGTTAATGTAGCCATTATACTCATGCTGTTCTGCTTGTATCCTCATATTGAATGCATTAGTCAGGTGTCACATTGGCTGAAAGTGTGCTGAGTGTTTTGATCGGAATACCGAAATGTTGAGCCAGGCTGACAGCAGCCAGCAGAAAGACTTCAGAAAACCGCAGCAAGTGGCTTCACCTTTATAGCATTGACCTTGCTCATGGTATAATGTACCATAAGGAAATCTATATAAGCTGTTAAAACCTCAGATTTCATATTTATTTTGCTGGTAAATTTCACGACAGTTTGTTGGTACCTGTTGTACCTTCCAGCAAAATTTGAGGTGAAACTACCACTGACGGTATTTGCAAGTCGCACGTCACTACGCGGCTTAGAGCGTGAAGCTCCGCCTGTGCCAATACCACATTTCTGCTTTCCCCACACTTTAGCAAACCTCAGCCACCAGGCCTGCGAGGATTCGCCAGCTTACTCACATGCAGACGCGTTGATCACCTCGGCAATGATACCATATGAACATTTGAATACATTGAGACCGTTTACCGACCACCAGACACTTACTGCACACCAGTCACTCACTCACCAGTGTTTTTCAAACACACGCCAATCAACACAACTACTTGAAGCATCAGGTAGTTTTAGCGATTCTGATTATGGCATGCGGACACGCATGGGGGACGTAATCCTGCCTCCGGTTGACGACTGCCTGGCCTCCCGAGTAATGTCGCCAAAACATGCGTGCTGCAGAACAGAACTTCTGTCGCAGTATCAACCCAACACTCACCTTGCCGATGTGCTAGGTCACGCCTCGCGAAGAGCGAGATCGCAACACATCACAAAGCCATTACTCGTGCTTGCCAACAGGCGTCAGCAATACGAAATTTAACTTAGCAAAGTGAAATATAACAGGCTACAAACCACAAATAATCCTGCCGATTATATTTAGGCAACAAGCTCATTTCAGAGGTGAACCGAACGCTGAGGCTCAACTCTTCTTCTGCGTTTCGTTTTTTATAGACAACAGCATGAAGCTGCTTTGCTGTTCTCATTCTTCTTTGACTTCGTTTTTAATAAACGTTCTGCCTTCAGGAGATCAAACTGCAGAAAGTTCAACACACCCGTGAAAGTTCAAATGTCACATATGTCCCAGAGAAGAACCATCGTGGATTTGACTCAAGAAGAAAAGGCATTTGTCAAACCTCCGTGATTCTCAACAGGAAAACGACAAACATTTACACATACACAAGAAATGATTGCGGCGGCTTTATTATTTGGGTAATTTTCATGCTTGATTTACTGCTGCCTTAATAATCTCATTATTATTATTGCCAGTTAGTTTGTCCTACAGTGTAAAACCACTTTCAGATGAGGCAACATTATCAGACATGGTCCATCTATCTTCGCCGACATCACTTGTTGACAACATAATGTTACATCTACTTTCACTTTCTTCTTTTCACTAAAAGCTTGCGATGCAGAGTAAGCGATTCACTTCATTGGCTCAGAGATGTCTGTTCTCGAAACGCTCCCCAGCTCGTCTTCTTCACGGTTCAAAACTCTGCGGAGAAAGAAGCTATCTGTTTTTCAGTTCAGCAAGAGGAATATAATCACTGCTTCCTACTGCACAACCTCGCTTACTGGCAGGAAAGCACAGGTGCGACGGCACGTGGAAGTTCATTGTTTACTTTGCTTTATTGTGGGATGTCGATTTAAAGAAAGCCTCCATGTTTTTAAAGACACTAAAATGATTTCAGGTCTATTGTGTTGATGCTCTGAAAGTTTAGTAACAGCCAAAGACATGACTTCCAAAAGTCTACTAAACATGAACTTAATCATGTCTTTGAAACGTACACAAACTTCAAACATCAAACATTACAATAGACCGAAATCATTTTAGTGTCTTTTTAAAAACATGGAGAATTTTTCCTTCACTTCAAATCGACCAAATACAATAAACAAAGTAACGTGGACTTTAACTCACGTGCTGTCGCGCTGTGTGCTCCTGCCAGTAGCTTATGGGACAGCAGTGAACATGGTGAGCGGTGCTGTATTCCTTTGTTTCCGGGCATATTTCAGTTTTCCCAGGAAGAAGCAAAGCACCGCTCTGATCTGAGTGAGTGTGAGCGAGAGATCAGTGGATCTGCTCATGTCTGATAATGAAAACACACTCAATCACAAAGTGGTTTTACACACGACTAAAAAAACAACTGTATAATAATAATAATGAGACTATTAAAGACAGCAGCAAATCAAACATGAGAATTTACTTCATAATAAAACCACCACAATCATTTTCTTGTCATGTGTAAAATGTCTGTCGTTTTCCTGTTGAGAGTCACAGGTTTGACCAAATAGCTTTTTCCTTGCTGCTCTTACAGGTCAAATCCACATTAGTTTATTCTCTGGGACAATAATGAACATTTGAACTTTCACAGATGTGTTGAACTTTTCTACACGTTGAATCACAAAGAGGCAGAACATCAGAGACTTTATTGAAAACAGAAGTACAAAAGGAATGAAACAGCAAAGCATCTTATGTAACATTTATCTATAAAAAACAAACACAATAAGAGAAGTTGAGCGTCAACGTTCAGTTTCTACACTGTAAAAATGAAAACTTGAAACTGTGTTACTGCGATTTCTAAATATAATCAACAGAGATTATTTAATGGCTTTGTAAACGTATTTGCTTCAACTAACTTTACTAAGTTAAATTTGTAAAGTTGCTGAAGTTATGTTGGCAAAACACAAAATGGTACGTTTGTGATATGACACGTCTCATGTCTCACCAGGGGAAACGTGACCTAACGTCATAAAGGTGAGTGTTTAGGTTGAATACAGGACAGAAATTCTGGTTCTGCAGCTGCATATTTTGGCGGCTGTGGCTCAGGAGGTAGACCGGATCGTCCACTAACCAGAGGAGCACAGGTTCGATCCCCAGCTACTCCAGTCTGCATGCCCAAGTGTCCATAAGCAAGAATCAGAATGCTAAAACTACCCCTGACAGCTTCGTGGACAATGTGTGTGATTGACGTGTGACAGAAAAAACACTGAGTGAGTGAATGTGACTGAGTGAGTACAGTAAAGTGTCTGAGTGGTCAACAAGACGATATCAATGTATTCAAATGTTCATATGGAGAACATCACTGCTCAGGGTGATCAACTTCACGTCTGCATGTGGAATAAACTGCTTGAATCCTCTGGAGCCTGACGAGCAGGGACACTAGAACTCACAGCTTTGAGAAAGTGTGAAGTTTTTAAAGCCTGAGAATGTTGGGAGGTGACCCCCCTGCTCCTAAGCCTAGGGGAGGCTTTCACATGTAAATGACAATGCTGTGAGCTTTACAAATGCAAATCAGGATAGTTTCACTCAGTGGTGCAGAGGTAACACCTTTTTCTAAAAGGTACTAACTAAGGTACCAACTAAAATATCTGGCGTAAGTACACCAGGCTTAAAATAAATATAAAATCTGAAATTGTAGCTTATATAGATTTCCCTTATGAATTACATTGTATACCATGAGCAAAGGTCAATGCTATAAAAAAAAAATTGAAACCACTGTACAGTTTTCTAAGAGAAGTCTTTCTGCTGACACCAAAACACTGTGCTCCCTAACCCTAACTATTTCAGTATTCCATTAAAACACTCAACACTTTCAGCCAATGTGACTTACAATAAGTGCATTCAACTATGAGGGTACAAACACAGAACAGCAAGAATCATGTAAGTACATTAACTTAACACCAGAAAGAATAAACTGGTCCTCAGTCACATACTCATCTCATATAAATGTAAAGTACAATTTAAAAACTGTTATAACCGCTGCTTCAAAAGTGAAAAGGTCATTTGTGAAGTTTTACTCTGAAAACGTCACACTCAGCTTCATGCCACGTCACTCGTTAACGTCAGCGCGTTAGAGGGCTGGACCAATCACAGCCTCGTGAAGGAAGCGTCTGTCTCCCGCAGACAAGAAACTAGCGGCTCGTGTTTTGCGTGGTCCGACGAGTGACTCTGTTTTCGGTGTAAAAAACTTGCTGAAGTCGACACGACTCTGTTTCCCTGGAGGAGAGGAGGAGTGCGTTGGAAAGCAAAGCCGCGGGCCCAGTGTGGACGAGTCGAGGCGGAGAAGACGGGCGCACAGTCCCAAACTTACGGTAAGAGCTACAGAGAGAAGCCATTGCTAACTGCTAAGCTAACTCTTAGCTCTGACTAGCGTGTTAACAACTGTGGGATTAGCGAGAAAGTTGCTAAAAGAAGAAGAGAGCATCGAGTGCTTGAGCAGAACGAGTGCATGTTTAAATATGTACGAACTGCTTCAACTCAAGAGTTTGTTCTCGTTAAGTTTTTTCATAAACGTGACTTTTGGTCCAGTTGTATTTAATAGGAAACTGCCCGTCTCTTCACACCTCGGAGGCAAATGGCCGGCGCCACGAACCGGAGCGAGGGTAAGATAAAGAAGAGCCGCGCTGTATAAAATACTCCAGGTTTTACTTTATCTGATCTATTTCATCATTGTGTTTTCACAGCCTGAGCCCCCCCACACACAACGAGGCAGTCACTGCACATTTGGCCGAGACTCTAGCTGCAGGTCCGGATTTGCAGTGTGGAAAATGACGCCATTGTCTGTAAGTAACTGTTTAGTAAATGTGATGTAGGTGATGCAGCGAGGCTATTTCCGTTTATTAATAATATACTCATGTTACTCATGTTGTTTTCTAGCTGCCTGTACTAAGACGTACTAAGAGCCAGTATGAAGGAACCTCCCGTACATCCAACCGGAGCTTGCAGCTCTTGCAGCAGCATTGAGAAGTTCAGGAGTCGACAGAGAAGAAAGAGGGTAAGATAAGATTCATTAGATCATGTTTCAGTTACATGTGTAGGTGTATGTTGTCATTGAACTGTGCTAATTGTACTGATTGTGTTTACAGATGATTGAAGCGGGACAGATGACATGGATCCATCCTTCCACAGCCAGGAGCTCACCGACCTGTGTGCCACACTTCAAAGAAGACTGGAAGCTGCACTGGATCTCACAGCTACACATCACAGACGTCTACACGCTGGAGCAGATTCGGACAGAGTCCCACAAAGAACTTATGACCCAGAGGCGGCAAAGAGACTTGTCAAGCTTCACCTGATTAGTTTTTCACTGGCTAGGCCAGTTGTGTTTTTACATTATTTGTGCTGTATGTAAATAAAGCTTTGACTCAACATATACCTTAATGTTTTTTTTCCCTCTACAATATGTTCAATATATAACATCAAGCATCACATGAATGAATGTATAGTCTTAAGTAACTGCAGTGCTTTTGGTAAAGGCTTACTAATAATGAATAATAAATAAATTAATAATAAATATATTATTAATATTGTGTGGGAGGGGAATTCGCCTCCTGTAAACGGGCACTAACTGCCAGGAATTAGGCGAGTCTGCAGGCGTTTGCAGTGACGAAAATTCGGCTTTTCGTCTAGTGTCAAGTGTGAAGCTGATAATGTCTGACCCTGAATATCAGTTTATGATTTGAGTGATGAATAATCAATGAGTCCCAGCGTAAGGGGGAGACTGTGGTGACACTGCTTCTCGTCCATAAACCTGAAGAGAGAAAAAAAATAAAAACGAAATGTTCAGTTCCACAAAGCCACGTATTTTATGTATTTACAGTATTGAGACCTAATATTTCCATGATTCTCTCAGCGAAATTAAAGTTGACTCAGAAAATACACTAATCTTAACTTGATAAGCCCTAAATATTGGGTTTATTAACATTTGAATTGTTGTGTCACTGCTGATATTTGAGTTTTAATTCAACATTTAATCTGTCCTATTAACGTGAAGGTTTCTGATCTGTGCCTTGCTCTCAGCAGATTGTTTTATTTCTAATTAAAACAGAGGTTTTACACATGATCACACATATGTTACTTTGCACTTAGTTTGAGGCAGTTTTGTTTAACAGATGAAGCAACTCACTGTGTTCAGGAGGACGTCTCACTTGGAGAATTAGAACCTTGTTCACCTGATCTCAGCGGCTGTAAGGAACCTGGATCTTTTCCAGCTGTGAGGTCAGAAACACATCGTTAGTCCATCCTCCTCTGAACAGACACTTTTATTACAAACCACCAACACTGCAGGGAACCGTCCTGAAAACTCTCTTCAGCACAAAATGAACCCTATCTAATCTACAGAGGGTTTACTAGAGTCCTGCACTGGGTCAGGTTCCTGTGGGGAGCCTCGTATCCATTGAAATAAATATGGGCAGTAGTGTAGACAAGGCCTGAGTGAACATTTGTGGACATGTTTGTACTTTCAGCTGCTGTGCAAACGTGACGTGATGTCCTCATAAAGCATGTTAGTATAAAAAGAAAACAGAATAGAAATAGAAGTTTTACTTGCCAGGTGAGGGACATTGGGCTGAAATAAAAAGAAAATACAAATGATTTCAGTTATTACAGTAAAAACACAAACTGAATTGTGTCATGTTTTTCTCTAGTGGCGATCCTCCTCAAACCATCGACAACATACTGTCACTTCTTATTGTTTGTGTGCTGGACGCTGTGTGCAGAGCTTTTTATAAACAGTCTATGGTGCAGAGGGAAGTTAGAAAACTTTGTGTGAACCCTGCAGCTCTTGAAACAGATGTTGGTGTGTGAGGAACTGAAGTTTGTTTCATGAGGTTTGATCTGAATGAGCATTAATTAGAAAGTCTAAAATCAAAGCACCAGAAACATATTGGACAAAGCTTCTGTGTTGGTCTCTCACCTTTCTTCCTCCTGTACACGATGAGTCCAATGACAGCGCTGACGACAGCGAGAGCGACCACTGCAGCGATGATGATGATGGTGGTCACGTCGGTGGGCTTCTCTGTTGAGCGGAATAAAAAAACAAAGCATCACAACCTGAACAGATGAAGCAGGTTGGACGACAAGAATCTCCCTGAACCACAATCCTGTCCTGAGACACAACAAACACACACAGACACTAAACGTGTGAGTTTGTCCTGCTGTTGTTTCTACTTTCAGTTTTCTTCTGTACATAATGACTGTATCTGTGCTTATTCACGCTGGTTTGTCTTAAACTTTACTTCCAGTAACTAAATCATTTCATGGACTCATCTTCTACAACAGAGCAGCAGTCGAGTCTTAACAGTGACTATAATGTTCACATGTTGAAATCATAGACTAATGGAAATAAACACAGACGACACGTCTCCACTTCCTCCCACTTTCCAGAAATGAAGCTAAAATATCCCGGATACGAACGCCGCCATCTTGCACATTTGGACTCTGTGCAGTAGTGAACGGAGGAATGGAGCCACGGTAACGAGGTCCCGCCGATACACATGCTCTGTCAATCACGAGCTGTCAATCATGCGCTGTCAATCATGAGCTGTCAATCATGACATTTCACCCTGTTTTTATAGCATCAATCAGCGACCGAGACGCTTTGGCTTCACTTTTGAGGAGCCGTCATGTCGTCCATCTTTATTTACAGTCAATGGTTGAAATGGTTATAAACTGTTTGAAGAAATGTCCCTAAATGTCTGTTGTTACTCGAGGTAAAGAACGAGAGATTTGATTGTTTTTTCTGCTTCATTAATTCTGTAGAATAAAAGTTTTCATATCAAACATCCACCCTGATCCCAGTGTGTCTGTGAAAGGCTCACATCTGACCAATGATAAATCAGTCTGGCTCTAGTTGAGACCTGCAGAAACACTTCATGGAATAAAATCATACAATCATACAAGTCAATTTAAACATTTATAAATGTGTAAATCTAATTGATCAATGATAATAATAATAGTAATAAAATCCTCAGACACTGTTGCAGACACATTAAAACTAACTTAATTTTTCAGGGTCACATGATGATGAAGGGGGGGCACATGCACTGGTTTAACACTGATCTAAATTTATTCATATACATTGATGAAAGAAAACTTCTCCTGCTACACATCAGCAAACATGACCTGCAGGACTGTTGTTGTAGATGAAATGTGAGTTTCTCAGCGTCATCACTGGTTCAAGTCTCACCTCTGTTGGACTCGACTGAGTCTTTGTCCAGTTTGGTGACGATGTCCTCCTTCACACCAGAGATCTGGAACACACAGTCGTACCTCCTCCAGTCTTCAGGGGAGATGGATGAAACCTTCAGGTCAGCGCTCATCTGGAAGGTCCCGTCATGGTTGGGGAGGACCTCTCTGAGGTCCACGTCCTCATGAAGCTCCTCCCCGTCTTTCCTCCAGAACAACTTGACTCTGTCGGGGTAGAAACCTGTAGCGTGGCAGCTGACTGGAGAGGAGGGAGACTTCTGGAGGAGAGAAATCCTGGGAAGCTCTGGGGAGGATAAAGAAAGACAGTTTGGTTATTATAATTATTGCAAACTAATAACATCATTCCTGTTTGATTCCATTTATTTAGCATTAGTCATGTCTGTTAATATAAAGACAAGTGAACAAACTGGATGTGAGCTAGTGATGCAAAGACACTGGGGTGGACGATATGACGTAAAGTAATATCACAGTATTTATTGACAGGTTTTATATCACATTATTTATGAAGTAAACTTCCTGTAGTGGACAGGTCCTGATCACTTCTGATTAATGTTGGTATTTTTTGTTAAGGTGCAAAGTGAGTGCAGGTCGGTCGGGCAGTGAGGAGGGAGGACACTCCGGCTGGGTCTCAATTCAGGGGCGGCATCCTTCAGAGGACCCGGTCTAATCCATTCATCAGTGACTCCAAGTGAACTGTGCCAGATGTAATGAAGTTCCCTAGGGGCAGTCCTATTATGTCACATTCACAGTAACATGAGGTCACTGTGACCTTGACCTTTGACCTCCAGGCACCAAAATCTAATCAATAACCAATCAATCTTTGAGTCCATGTGAAAGTTTGTACCAAATCTGAAGCTGATCTTACAATATCCATACTTTGTGTGGCTACCGTGACCTTGACCTTTGACCTTTGGCTACTAAAATCACGTGAGTTAACCCTTGAGTCAAAGTGAATGTTTGCACCAAATTTGAAGAGATTCCCTCAAGACATTCTGGAGATATCGTGTTCAGAGCAATGGGACGGACGACCCGAGAGCATGATGCCTGAGAGGAGAGAGAGAGAGAGAGAGAGAGAGAGGAGAGGAGGGAGAGAGAGAGAGAGAGAGAGAGAGAGAGAGAGAGGGAGAGAGGGAGAGAGAGAGAGAGAGAGAGAGAGAGAGAGAGAGAGAGAGAGAGAGAGAGAGAGAGAGAGAGAGAGAGAGAGAGAGAGAGAGAGGGAGAGAGAGAGAGAGACAGAGAGAGAGAGAGAGAGAGAGAGAGAGAGAGAGAGAGAGAGAGAGAGAGAGAGAGAGAGACAGAGAGAGAGATGATAATAGACAGTGAGCAGACTGAGTCCCAGCTTCTGTGTATTTCTCTCGTTCGCTGCCACAGAGAAAGAAAGAGGAACATTAAGTTGATGGAGGTTCTGTGATGTCACCTGTTCTCAGCAGAGAGCTCCTCCCGTGCTCCAGGAACATCTTCAGCGAGGAAGGACACTCCTGGAGGAGGAAGTTCTTATTATATGCGAGTCGAACTTTATCCTGATCCCACTTCAGTTTGCTGATGACACTCTTTGGTGTTGGAGCGATCCACGTCTCTGTCTCCAGGTCCAATGATATGAAGTCTTCTCCATCATAACCATGCTGATTAAAACCTTTAACTTCTCCAGTCTCATCATCATATTCACATCCAGACATCTGCTGGTAAATGTGAAGACCTGAGAGAGAGACAGAGATCTGAGCTGTTATTATCACATCTTCACCACACACACACTGAGAGAGACACACACAGAGAGACACACAGAGAGACACACAGAGAGACACAAACAGAGAGACACACAGAGACACACACACACACACACACACTCTCACAGTCTGTGTGTGTGCGTGCGTTTATGTGTGATTGTGTGTGTGACTGTGAGTGTGTGTGTGTGTGTTTATGTGTGTGAGTGAGATTGTATGCGTGTGTGTATATGTGTGCGAGTGTGTGTGTGCGCGTGCGTTTTTGTGTGATTGTGGGCGTGTGTGATTGTGTGTGTGACTGTGAGTGTGTGTGTGTGTGTGTGTTAATGTGTGAGTGCGTGTTAATGTGTGAGTGCGTTTGTGTGAGCGTGCGTGTTTTGGTGTGTGAGTGTAATTGTGTGTGTGTGTGATTGTGGGTGCGTGTTTATGTGTGTGTGTGTATGTGTGAGAGTGTGTGTGTGTATGTGTGTTATTATTAGAGAGTGAAATGTAAACAAACCTCCAGTTTGGTTGAAGCGTTCCTTTAAGTTTTCTATGTCGTTTTTGAAGACCTGCTGTGCACCCAAAGCACGCTGAGTCTGACTCTCCCAGAACTGTGAATCAGTTGCTTTTAACATCCAGTCCTGTTTGGGTTCTGCTTTCATTGTGTTGCTGTCATAGTATTCGATCTGAACTTCATCAACCAAACCAACAACCACAAACTCTGGAAAGTTTGGGACTTCAGAGGACCCAGTGTAGAAAAACTTCAGAGAGTGAATCCCTGCAAGAAAAAGTTCAAGTCATGACTTTAGTTTCAGACTGTTTTATAAATCACTCAGAGTCAAGAAGATATGAAGCTCATTCAAGACAACTTCAGCTGTTGTGAGGTAAACAAACACAAAAACACATTCATAGATAAAACGTCTGCTCCAGAGTCCAGACTCTCTTTACTTTGAATATTCTGCTACGTCTTAAAAATGGATTCAATCTAACGACTCAAATGTTTAATATTAGAAAATAATATTTTCTACTGCAGAGTGAAGTGAAACTACTTCAATTTCCAGTTACTCTTTGAGACTTTTATTCTTAAAGTCCTCAAATAGTTGGTTTCTCTCTCCATATATATCAATATATATTTATCCATATATACACATATACATTTATACTGGACCCAGTTAACAAAACTAAATGGGACATTGTTACAGGAAGGGCTATTTTTTAAATGTATAGACTCAGAAAACATTTGACAACAATAACAATATGACAACATGTTCATTAGGTTGTCAACAACATTTCTGATTCAGATCCATCGACTGAAGATAATTCATCTGTATGTTTGGCTCTGATTCCTAAGATGTCAAAGTCAAATACTTGTGACAAAGACATGTAACTGAGACTTGACGTTTAAATGTTGAACATAAGCTTCATTATAAATAACTATGAATCTAATGATGTGTTCAAACAGAACTTGAATTAAGAAAATAAACGTGTGGTTTTTTAGATACATTTTTTTAAATGTAAAGATAAATGCACATCTTCTTTGTTTATTGTGTAAAAATACAATTGGTGCATGTGTGCAAACATAAAGGCTGATACCTTCATATCTGTGACAGACTCACATCAAGCAGTCCGGCTTCAGTGCAGATGTTATCACATTAGAAAGTATTAACAGACATCTGTCATGTATTCATCATGGAGGCAGCCTCGTCCTGATTCTTTGTCTCCCTGCTTCTTTTCACTGACATCATTTACATTAGAGATGAATTTGTGTTTTGTGTTAGTAACAATGTGTGTTGATTGTACTGGAGGAGGAGGTCACATTGATAACAGATCATTAATTAGTAATATCTCATGTCAGTGATGCTACTCACGGTCTTTATCAGACTAAATGATGTTGAACATTGTACCAACAAAGCAGGAAGCTGTTTGTCCTCAGCAGCTTCCTGTTACTATGGAAACAGCGCCATCTACTGACTACAATAACAAACCCAAACCTGAGTCGTCGCCATATTTGTCAGTTTACACAGTTTAGATGAATAACTGAGGTGTTTGAGGCGCTGGGAGATGAATCATAAATAATTAAAACGATGTTAAAATATATATATTTACATAAATAACAGTCTTGATTCATATCAACAGACTGAACCTGTTTTTTCTTCACAACTTTTTATAAACCAACATGAAACATGAGACACGTCATGAACAACTAAGTCTGAAATAATAAAGTTCATAATGTGCACAAGACAAGAAACTCTTTATCGCTGAGTTTAAACCTGTCTTCGTTTTTCACTGTTTCTTGATTCATCAGAGTCTGTTGGACTCTTTCGCTTCAGAATCGCTGCGTCATTTCGTCCAGAACCAGCTCGGACCGTGTCGATCTTAATGGTTCTGACCAGAGTAAGAAATCAAATAACAGTCAGGATCAAAAGAAAGAAAAGTCCCTGTTCAGTTGATCTTTTCAGAAATAGAATATAAGCTTTCCAGTGTTGTGCATGAATGAGTTCAAAAGAACGCGTTCATTGAACACGTTCATTTTTATGAGAACGATGAACTGAACGCAACTTAATGACAAATAATGAATTTGAACGGTGAACACGTTCATATTATCTGAGGTCTAGCTAAAACGTTACGGAATGTTTTCCTTCTCCTGAGGAGAGACGCTGTCTAAATCGAATGCTTGCACCATGTCGTTGCTCAGTGCCCGTAAAATTTTCGCAATGTAGCCTAACCTAAACCAACTAACTCGACTTCACACTACGTTACCCATGATTCATCGCACACACATGTAATCCAAACAAGCAACGTATTCCAAGACAACAGCTCTCGGTCTCATATAAAAATGGCAAGTGAAAGCAGAGACGCAGACTCAGCGACTACATCCGATGCACCTTATTATTATTTGTGGGATTTTTACACACTGTCTGATAAAGATCCCGACATTAAAAATCTCACCTTTCTGTGCAAATTGTGTCGTCCTGCTCTGAAAAAGCAAGTCCGGACGTCAGCCTCATCCGCATCTAATTTAAAACGGCATGTGGAGCTGAAGCATCCAGCTAGCCTAAAAAGTTACCTCCAAGTAATTGAAAGTCAAAAAAAGACCAAGACCCCCTGCCAACAGCCCCAAATGACCCAAACCACATTGTCTGCAGCCTTCAAGGGTATGATTTCCCAGCAACAGGTAGACAAACTCGTAATTGACTACATTGTTGGAGATTTAGAGCCTCTGAGTAAAGTGGAAAAGCCCTCCTTCATCAGACTAGTGAATGGTTTGCAACCAGGCAGATGTGTGCCTTCAAGAAGGCAGGTTCAGGGACTGTTAAATAAAGAATTCAGTGAGATTATCAGTAACCTTAAAGCTGAACTTGCTGATATTGACCATGTTTGCACAACAGCAGATTGTTGGTCAGCTGTCAACAAAGGATGTATGGGCATTACCATTCATTGGCTGGACAAAAATGATATATCACAGAGAAGGTCAGCAGTCCTTGCATGCCGCCGTGTCAGAGGAGCACACACATATGATGTGCTGGCAAAAGTGTTGGCAGATGTGTATAAGGAGTTTAAAATTCAAAACAAAATTGTGTGCACTGTGACAGACAACGCTTCAAATTTTGTTGAAGCATTCAACTGTTTTGGAAAGAGTGTTGCCATTACTGATGCAGCTGATGAAGCAACTGAAGATGATGCATCAGAAGAATCTGGCCCTGCTAGTGAGAGCTCAGATGAGGATGATGGGATTGAGCCTGCACCTCTCTCAGATTTAGAGGATCCTTGCCTTCCACCTCACAGAAGGTGCATGGCTCACACCTTAAATCCAGTTGCCAAAGACACAGAAAAGGTATCTGATAGACAGTACAAAACGCGAGCGAGGCCCGTCTTTTCAAAGGCATCTGCTCTATGGAACAGAGTGAAAAGAAGTCCAAAAGCCTCCGATTTTGTTGAGGAAAAGCTTGGGATTGGCTTTGTAACACCAAATGATACACGTTGGAACTCTATGTTCCTCTCCATGCAGCGACTGTCTAAAATAGCAACTATGATTCCCCAGGCCAGTCTGTCTACGGATTCTGAATATGACAGACTTCTCCTGCACACTGTCTGTGATGAGTTTGGCCTACGTCGATTTACTCCAGAAGAAATCGACTTCATACACAAGTTTGTGAATGTGATGAGCCCCCTAGCATCTGCCCTGAACATCCTTCAGGGGGAGAAAAACACATTCCTTGGGTTCCTGGCTCCCACTATTGTCCAGCTGAAGAATGATTTGAATGGCCTATTGGATGAGAGGTTCGAGCCTACGGCTACGCAAGGTTTAATTGCATGTCGTCCCCTCATCCACAACATGATACAGTCACTCTCTAAAAGAGTGGAAGGCGTGCTCGAAAAGAGAGAAAACATACTGGCAGCTATACTACTGCCAGCATTCAAGATGGACTGGGTGGAGGATGAGATTAAGCGCTTGCAATATCGCATGATGTTTTTAGCAAGAATTTCAATCTGTTGACATAGCTAATGACTCTAATCAAGCCCAGTCATCTGGTGGCTCTGAGAGCAAAAGGTCTTTTTCAAATTTAACCGCCCATCAAGTGTCAAAAAGTCTGAGGTGGACATTTACCTGGATGCACAGACCAATGATGACTTCACGGAGTACATACCAGTCTTACCAAAACTGACAAAGCTGTTTGTCAAATACAACACAGCACTCCCTTCGAGCGCTCCAGTAGAGAGGCTATTCAGCATTGGTGGCCAGGTCTTTAGGCCCAGGAGAAACAGGTTGGGAGATGCCAACTTTGAAAAGCAATTGCTTTTAAATGCTAACAAAAAGCAGTAGTCTAGTCTGTGGACTAAGCAAGCTTGTGTGATTCTTTGATAAGAACATTGTTTACATGTTTGTTTACTCAGAGTTTTGAGTGTCAGTCCCATAACAGAGGGGCACCTGAGTTCTACAGGGGTGCAGTTTACAGTATAAAGAGTTAAAAGGGAGTTTTTGATGTTCAAATGCAGGTCATCAGTACTTGTTAAGTTGTCCAAGTAATATTTCAGGACTTCGTCTGAAAAGTTAACAACCTGCCTCTCTGATCAAATGATAAGATGGCGCCGCGGACGGCTGCCTCGGTGTGTTGGTGCGCGATGTTTTGTCTTGTTTTGTTAGTTAATTCAGTGTTTTGCCTAAGAACCGGGAGGTCTTTCACCAGAGAAATGTTCATGAACATCAGGGTCATAACTCCTGAGAATTTATTTCCGACTTTCATTGCCTCATCTGTCGAAATTTTGGATATTCTGGTCAAAGGTGCCCTCACATTCGTACATACAGTGAAGCGACGGAGGAGAGGTAAACGTGCCGGTTCGCTTGTGCGTCTCCGCCGGCGGGGACTTCGCACACCGCTACCAGGTATATTCCTCTCCAACGTGCGTTCACTGTGCAACAAGCTGGACGAACTCCAGCGACTAGTTGGTAAGAACAGAGACTTCTCCTCATCTTCCGTTCTGTGCTTCACGGAGACATGGCTGTGTGGATCGATACCGGACTCTGCGCTGCAGTTGGCTGGCTTCCAACTTTTCAGAGTGGACCGCCACACGGAACTCTCCAGCAAGACGAAAGGTAGAGGAATCTGCCTCTATACTAACTGCGGCTGGTGCAATGATGTGACAGTGATTCAACAGCACTGTTCTCCTGATCTGGAATATTTTTTTATCCAATGCAAACCCTTCTACTCCCCCCGTGAGTTCGTTTCATTCATTCTGGTCGGTGTTTACATTCCACCGGAGGCTAACGTGCAAGAGGCACAACGCATGCTCGCCGACCAGATACTGTGTGTGGAACGGACTAACCCGGACTCCTTAGTTATTGTCCTCGGCAACTTTAACAAAGGAAATCTCACCCGCGAACTCCCCAAATACAAACAATTTATTAAATGCCCGACCAGAGAGGAGAACATTCTGGATCACTGTTACACCTGTTAAGACTAAAATCTATGTTTTCCTTTGAATATTTGTTAAGACTAAAATCTATGTTTTTCTTTGAATATGTGTCTGTGAAGATGGCAATGAAACTGAACTAAACAAGTGCAGTATGTTGGACAGGGGTGGGGGCAGGGGCAGTTTGGGCTGAATCTGAATATGTGGGAGAATGTGTGGCCTTCACATAGTGACTGTTAGTAGCCGTTGCTGGCTGGTTTTAATCTTGAAGTTGGTTGTTGTGTGTGTGTGTGCCTCACATCGCAGTTCAGTCTTGCACCTGTCTGATAATGCCTGTTTGAGAAGACTGTACATCTGTGGCAGACAATAAACTGTACTTTAACTTGTTCTCATACCTAACTTACTATATTACAGCCTAAACTCCATTAGCTATATTCAAACATCACACATACATGAATGCACTGTTTTCTTAAAAAACTGTGACATACCCTTAGAAAGAATTCAAGCAGCTGCCACTAGGGTCTGAAGGACAGATAGGAAAATGTGCATGCCATACTGAAGACTCACAAGCTGTCAGCCGATTCAAGGCTTGTTTTAAAACACCAAACCAAACACTGTCAGAATGTGAAGATTTGTCCCAGCTACTGTCAAAGGAGGGATGAAACTGGGAGCAGCTCCTCATCATTGGCGAATTCCAGTGCCTTGAGGCTGGGACCAGCCTGTGCACTAGCCACGTGACTCCCCCTCCTGCTGAAGTTCTACCTATTATTATAAATATTGCACCTGTCGTCCGCTCGGGCGACTCTTGACTCCCTGGCGGTATTAGGCGGCTTGCGGGTTGTACGTTGAGTGCCCATAGCTATGTAGTAGCTGTTCATTGCTTCTAAATAAATACTTTTTGAACCAGACTGACTCTACCATCTCTACCTAAGGAAAAAAGAACACGACACACCACAGTAAGCAGTGCCTATCACGCCGTCCCCCGGGCTGCACTGGGACTCTCGGACCACGTCATGGTCCATTTGATTCCTGCATACAGGCAGAAACTAAAACTCTGCAAACCTGTTGTGAGGACTTCAAAGCAGTGGACCAGTGAAGCTGTGGAGGATCTTCAGGCGTGCTTGGACTGTACAGATTGGGAGGTGTTCAGGGCTGCTACAAACAGTCTGGACGAGTACACAGAGGCTGTGACTTCTTATATCAGCTTCTGTGAGGACAGCTGTGTTGCATCACGCACCAGGGTGTGTTACAACAATGACAAACCCTGGTTCACAGCCAAACTCAAAAAGTTAAGGTTGGAGAAGGAAGAGGCGTTCAGGAGTGGGGACAGAGACAGGTTTATAGAGTCGAAATACAGGTTTAGCAAGGAGGTGAGAGAAGCTAAACGTCTGTACTCGGAGAAACTCCAACACCAGTTCTCAGCCAATGACTCTGCCTCTGTCTGGAAAGGACTTAGGCAGATTACAAATTGTAAGCCTAGAGCCCCCCACTCCACTAACGACCCACGCCTAGCCAATGACTTGAATGAGTTTTACTGTCGCTTTGAAAGACAATGGGACAGTCCTGACACCATCCCCCGTGACACCACCCTCCAGCCCATCAACTGTACCTCCCCCACCATAGCAAAGGCCTGCGCCTTTCCACAACTGCCCACCTCAGAGCCCCCTCCCTCCTCCCCTATCAGAGTGACGACTCTCTCCATCCTGGAGAGGGACATCAACAGACTCTTCAGGAGACAGAACCCCCGCAAAGCAGCTGGGCCAGACTCGGTCTCTCCATCAATCCTGAAACACTGTGCTGATCAGCTGTCTCCGGTGTTCACAGCCATTTTTAACACCTCACTGGAGACATGCCACGTACCAGCCTGCTTCAAGACCTCCACCATCATCCCTGTCCCCAAAAAAACAAAGATCACTGGACTCATGATTACAGACCCGTCGCCCTGACCTCTGTGGTGATGAAGGCATTTGAGCGCCTTGTGCTGTTCCACCTCAAAGCCATCACTGACCCTCTCCTGGACCCCCTGCAGTTTGCCTACAGAGCCAACAGGTCTGTAGATGATGCAGTAAACATGGCCCTTCACTTCATCCTCCAGCACCTGGACCCCTCAGGAACCTACGCCAGGATCCTGTTTGTGGACTTCAGCTCTGCCTTCAACACCATCATTCCGGCTCTGCTACAGGACAAGCTCTCCCAGCTGAGTGTGCCTGACTCCACCTGCAGGTGGATCACAGACTTCCTGTCTGACAGGAGGCAACACGTGAGGCTGGGGAAGCATGTCTCTGATTCCAGGACCATAAGCACCGGTTCCCCTCAAGGCTGTGTCATTTCCCCTCTACTCTTCTCCCTGTATACCAACAGCTGCACCTCCAGTCACCAGTCCGTCAAACTCCTTAAGTTCGCGGACGACACCACCCTCATTGGGCTCATCTCTGGTGGGGATGAGTCCGCCTACAGGTGGGAGATTGACCATCTGGTGACCTGGTGTGGTCAGAACAACCTGGAGCTCAATGCTCTAAACAGTGGAGATGGTTGTAGACTTTAGAAGGAACTCAGCCCCACCCACCCCCATCACCCTGAGAGACTCCCAGTCGACACTCCGGAGTCCTTCCGCTTCCTGGGCACCATCATCTCCCAGGACCTCAAGTGGGAGCTGAACATCAGCTCCCTCACCAAAAGAGCTCAACAGAGGATGTACTTCCCGCGGCAGCTGAAGAAGTTCAACCTGCCAAAGACAATGATGTGCACTTCTACACCTGCATCATCGAGTCCATCCTCACCTCCTCCATCACCATCTGGTACGCTGCTGCCACTGCCAATGACAAAGACAGACTGCAGCGTATCATCCGTTCTGCTGAGAAGGTGATTGGCTGCAATCTTCCATCTCTACAGGACCTGTTTGCCTCTAGGACCCTGAGGCGTGCAGGTAAGATTGTGGCCGATCCTTCCCACCCGGGTCACAAACTCTTCAAGGTACTTCCCTCCGGCAGGAGGCTGCGGTCCATCAGGACCAAAACCTCACGCCACAAGACCAGCTTCTTCCCAGCTGCAGTTGGCCTTATCAACAAGGCCCGGGACCCCCACCTGACTTGGACTCTTATCCCACCCCCATGCCTCAAGTCTGTGTTACATTAACACACATTACATTGCACATTCACATTGCACTCCTGTTTTGCATTTTGCATTTTACTTTACTTTTTATATCTTTTTATATATTGTAGTACTTATTGTGTTTTTATGTTTTATGTTCATTGTGTGCACCTATATACCAAGGCAAATTCCAGGTAGGTGTAAACCTACTTGGCAATAAATACATTCTGATTCTGATTGAGCTGTTTGATAAAAATGGCCATCTTGATTTTCATGTTTCATTTCATTTCATTTTCATTTCATGTTTTTTTACAATATTACATAGCCTACATTATTGAACTGAAGCCATTATGTAAAGGTAGGTGCAACAGACAAATAAAACAAACCCCCCAAAAAACTTTTTGTCCTCTGTCCACACATTTATTTTATAAATTTAAATGATAGAATTTAAGGTCTAGCCTAATAATTGGTTTCATAGCAAGGCATAGCACTATGATTTGTTGTGCCGTTTGTTTGCAGGGTATGAATAAATAAACTAAACAATTAGCAATAATTTAAAAAAAACAAAAAAAACATTCGTTTTAGGAATTGATACATATGAAGTACAGTTTAAGGCAAGGGGTAGTGATGGATAAAGTTTTCTTTAAAAAACAAGTTAAGTCTTTCATTCTCACTTTCCACCTTAAAACTATGAAATGAACTGAACTATGAACTAGTTCAGAATTTAAATGGTGAACTATGAACTATTCATGTTTACTTGTATGAACTGAACTTTGAACTAGTTCCTGAGAGGTGTGAACTTGCACAACACTGAAGCTTTCCTTCTTACATGAGATCGATGACATTCACTAACATGAACTTTTAAATCATTTCTTTGAAACGTTATTAAACTTCTCAAATCTGCAACGAAGGAACCAAACATCAAACATTACAATAGACCTGAAATCATTTTAGTGTCTTTTAAAAACATGGAGCATTTTTCCTTTCACTTCAAATCGACCAAATACAATAAAATAAAGTAGAAACGGGACTTTAACTCACGTGCCGTCGCGCTGTGTGCTCCTGTCAGTGAGAAGCAGGGACAGTACAGTGAACATGGTGAGCGGTGTATTCCTCTTTGCTGACTGAAGAAGTAGATGAGCCTTTTCTCCACAGAGACGGACTGTGGAGAAAAGAGAGCTGAAAACCAGGTGAGACGAGGACAAATCCGTGAGGCGGGGCCATCCTCTGAGCCAATGGAATTTAGGATCAGCCTACGTCACTTAAAACTGGGTGAAACTCAGCAACTGAGGTTGTAAAAGGAAAAGTGAAAGTAACGAACTGCGTAGTGTTATAACTTCACACCCTGTATAGTCGAATAATATATGTTTAAGATAATTTATACGTAGTGCAACACATTTGTAAGATACTCTGTTTATTGTATTATTGTATTTTTATGATATTGTACTTGTAGGATAATGTATTTGTATGATAATGTATTTGTAGGATATTGTACTTGTAGGATAATGTATTAGTCAGATATTGTACTTGTATGATAATGTATTTGTAGTATATTGTACTTGTAGGATATTGTACTTGTAGGATAATGTATTTGTAGGATAGTATACTTACATCATTTATACGTAGTGCAACACATTTTGTATATAACTGACAGGATTATTGTATTTGTAGGATAATGTATTTATACAGTTTCTGTCTCTACATCTTTTCTACACATTTATTTTCCAGATTCATACGAGGTCACCATGACCTTACTTGACCCCTGGAAATCTAACCAGTTCATCTCAAGTTGAAGAAATTCCTCCCAGAGGTCAGAGGTCACATTCAAGAGGCCAAACATATTTTGTGAGTCCAGGTGAACTTTCACCTTGACCTTTGACTACCAAAATTAATTGCTCGCTCCAGAATCCAAATTTGTGGAATAAATCTTACAAATTCTGGAAAACAGGCTCCCACAGAGGCAAACAAACTAACTAACACAGATGAGCCCCATTGTTAAGACAGACAATATAATAACACAAGATAGTGAACATGAAGCCATATTTTTTACTTCTTGTTTTACTCACAAGCAAATAATAAAAACTAAAGCAGAAAGAGAACACAAGCATCAGACTCAGTTCTGTTGTGCTGCTGAAAACTGCTCAGACAGAGAAATTTAACTCTTCGTTGATGTTTGAACAGCCAGATGTCGTGAGCCATTTCTGTTTCACTTCGACTTCTCTGTTCACGGGCACTTTATAAAATGTCGACGGCCTGTGTTCCACTGAATCGATGTTTGACACTGAGGCCTGGCTTGACGCATGTCGCCCCACACTAATTACAAGAGTTCACCAGACAGTTAAACAAATATATCAGAGGTAGTGATGTCCACTCATTTCTGAGAACCTGGGCTCTGTCCCACTTTAGGTCCAACACACACCTGAGGGGTCGTGGTGGTGAGAGGATTAAAGAAACAACAAAGTTCTCCTGCTCATTTCAAATGTGTTTTCTCCAATCATTTCTTTTAGAGGAATATTGGATCATTACACCAGATTGAGCCTTTGAACAGGTGTTTGCTGAAATAATGTAAGTTTAAAGAGACGACTAATCTTAAGTGGCCCAAAACCACAGAGACTTGATGTGTTGTTTTATATATACAGTATATTATATTATATTTTGGTTTTGGATAAGGTTTTACTGGGGTTTAGTTTAAAGGTAGGACTGAAGGTTTGGAGCACGCCTCCAGAAAATCAATGTAAAAGTCAATATAATGTCCTCTGGAAATCATGGAGGAGGACAGAGTGCTTATATGTGTGTGTGTAATGCTAGATTCCCTGTTCAGTTCTCAGTCACAGTGCCACAGCGCCCCCACTAGCACAAACAGCACATCCCTGTTTCTGGTAAAATCCCATGACTGTTAGCTTTTCTTTGTTATATGACACTGAGTTCCTGATGCTTGATCTGAGGGCAAGATCACACTGATGGCTTCATTTGTCTCTTCAGGACACTGAGGCTTCGTCCTCCCTTGCTTTTCCACATTCCTCTGTGTCCAAATAGAATACTTCCTGCACAAACACACCGTGTTGTAAACAGGATCAAACTTTTGTCATGTAACACACACACACACACACACACCACACACACACACACACACACACACACACACACACACACACACACACACACACACACACACACAAAATACAACTAAAGTGTGACATTCACTTAAAAATGACAAGACACTGCATCGTATAAAAGGAAAATATATGATGCAATGATCTCATACAGAATATTTGCATGTGTTAAAAGCAGGTAAAACATGGCTGTGAACTTTGATGCAGCAATGGTGACTCATTACATCTAGTTTTTGTTGAACATTTTGATTCTCAGAGAATAATTTATGGATCTTGATGATGTTGTGTTGTGTACTGGGCCACTGTACATTCACTGTAACACACGCTTTTGCCCGGTTTTATTATGAAATCGCAACCGAACATGCATTGTTTTTCGTGGCTGACTTGACAGACTGTGTGTCGGTGAAAGTGAAACTAAACAAATGGATTCTGAGGGGAAACCACTGATCTCACACACTAGAGTCTGAGTGTTATCAGCAGCTCGGAGGAGAATCGTCAGCAGAAGGAAACAAACACCATGACTGACTTTTCTACCATTTATAAACTCCTCCCGCTCACTGTCACCATGCATCCAAGGTAGGTTTACCTTCTGTGTCATTTTAGAAACAGGAAACACACATTCATGTAGAGATCAACTCTCCATCTGGCATGTAACTAACACCAACTGTCCTCCATGAAAATGTGATTTCTAATGTTTATTAGTAGTAGTAATAAGCCTAAATACATGAGGAAGGATATACTGTACACAAACAACTTGTACTTTCTCAGTTTATTGAAATACAGTAAAATGTGAGTGAGTCATATATATGAGCCGAATTTACATAAAGACACAGTTACTTTGTCAAATATCTTATTTAATTTATTTGGCCCCATGTGAGATCACTTCTTTAAACTTTTATATACTTGAAAGCGAGTTTGGTTTGAAGCGTGCAGTGGCGTTGTGCACCCCGCCCTCTCGTGGTGGAAAATGTTATTACGAAAAAACGAAAGTGCAGAGTGAACTAAAAAAAAATAATAATAATAAATAATAATAATAATAATAATATTGTTGTTGTTACATGGATTTAATCAGAGTTTTACTGTAATTTTTAACAGCCATATTTTAATATTTTCCCAGAAGACATTATGTATAATTCATTTTCATTTTTCATTTCCTATGACTGAAACTGCAACAGACTTATTAGTGAGTGTAACTATAGCAGGTTAATTCTGTGTTTCACTGGTAAATACAGGGGGACTGATGGAGTATCTCCACCACTGATTACACATTAATACGGGCTATAATATCAGTATTGTGTAATCTTGTTAAACTCATGTTTAACACTTTATTCATCTTATTTCTCTGTCATGTTCTTGTTAAATTGTTCAGCTTGCAGCAGCAGCAGCAGCAGGTGTCCTGGTGTGGAGTGCTGGTTAGTAATAGACCATGTGAGCCGGGAGAGGAGCTGCATTTACTCCAGAAAAGTCTCTGCTTCATATCAGGACAGACGCAAACAGCCGCAGATGCAGCGTCAGAACAGATTCCTCCGACATCAACCCGACAGAGTCTTTTATTACAGGTGAGCTCAGAATGAGACTGGATGGGACCTTGCTGCCGCGGTTGCCCCCCGATATCTACTACGCAGTCTCTGGGCTCCAAATGCACAAGATGGCAGCGTCGTGATTCAGGATGTTTTGGCTTTCATTTGATGTTTGAGAAAGGAGACGTTGCCGTCCGTCTTTAACTACAGTCCATGGATACATCGAAGTATCCTTCTGACTTGTCCTCAGACCCGCTGCCACGCCTGCCACCAGTCCCTCGGCCCCCCACCAGAGGCTCACAGAAGGCCCAGGTGAGATCAGCCCTTCCTGCATCAGCCTCCACACTAAATGGGTTGCTCCACTCATAGTCACTGGCTTCAGCCCGTGTACCTGCAAGCTGATTGGTTCTCGGCTGCGCTACTGGGGCTCAACAAACAGCTGGTCATTTCCAGCATCATGTCTCCCACGGCAACCAAAGAGCCAAATGGTACACTGAGGAAAATGTTTATCATACCTGGAGTCGTGATGTAGTTTGAATCTCCTCCTCACTGTCTGTTTCTCAGTGATCCTTGAGTGTCAGCAGTAAAACTGCCTCAGTGCAGGCCCGGCCAGCCAGTGCTGGACTGTGGTTTCTGGGTCGATTCCTTCCGCCTGTCCGGGGTCGGGTTTTCGCCGCGAGTGGCGTACCCAGTTCAGGAGGCAAAGGGACGACTGGTCGGCTTACTACTGTAAGCACAGACCGCGTGGCTGAGCACCCAGAGGAAGGGGCCACACTGACTTTGAGGGTTTGCACCAGAAAGGAAATGCATCCCCGATCCTGCAGGAGACGGGGTGCGTCACCCGGGACGTATATTTGCACTGCATCTGCCGTACCTTCAGGCTCAGGTGGGCGGAGCTTGATTGTAGTGAGGGAAAAGATTATGTTCTCACTCCCTGTTGTTTTTATTAATTTTGTAAACAAGATCGCACAAAAACAACGAACAGATTTTCAGTAAATTTGGTGGAAGATGTGCTCTTGAGTCCGGGAAGAATCTCATTCTGTCCACTCGAACATTTTGGCTTTCAATCAGTATTAATCGCTTCATACCACATGCATGAAAACGCAGCTCTATCGACTTCACTTCCCCAATTCCCCGACGCTGGGTGCCTGGAAATTGTCACAGATTGCACAGCATTCGCTTCAAACCACACTGAAATGGCTACGTTATAGAATTAGCACCAGCTCTGTAATAAACGTGATTTCATTGGGAATCAAGAGTAAAATGATTAACTTTCTCTCTTTTTTGTTTTCAGAACCTCCATCCCTTCCTCCATCCACCCCTCCTCCCTCTCTTCCTCTCTCGCTGTTCCCGGACAGACTTTGGTTGTCCAGTGTGAAGCTGGCCCGGCTTCGCCTCTGTCTCCTGGAGCTGAGCTGAGCTGAAGGCGCAGATGGGAAGTCCAGACCTCTGGAATCAGCCAGCGTAACAGGCCACAGGCAGGCGTGGATGGCACGGCGTACTCAGGAGACCTGGCTGGAGCTGGCTAATTCTAACCTGGGCAATGGGGAGCTACCTGTGTGGCCGCTCCACGGAGGCACACGACGTAATAGCACGCCCCTCAGTGTCATCGTAATGTGGAAGAATTTGGTTTTGTTAATATAAGATACGGTAAAGTGCATAAATAAAAGCAAAGAGTCAAAGTAATGTTGAGTGTAAACCCGATGTTCACTCCTTTTCATTTCCCATCCTTGAGAGAAACAGCTTTTTATGGATCGCTAACTGCTTGCTGGGCATGAAATGTTAAAGATTAAATGAAATAATTTCTTATCCTGATTGAGAATAAAGAAGCAAATCTGATATGAGAGAATCCATTAAGGCTTGAATTGTGTCTTCTCTTTACAGGATTCGCCTCCGTCTATTGGAGGACTCGATGGCGATGGCTGGGTGTGGCGCCGTGCTCTACTTGCCCGGTCGAGTTGGTCTCCTGGACCTTTTCCAGCTCAGGTATCAAATAAAACAACAGCAATTGAACAGAAACATTATTTCTAAACTGACAATAAAAATATTATTCATGTGAATGATCTGAACCATTTAGTGGAGTAGCAGCAGCAGGTCTTTACTCCAGCTTCTGTGGACTGAGTCCTGCAGCAGCTCTTTATTTCCTGCGGCTCAATTACTGCAGGTCATTTTTACAGTTTCAGAGAAATCATAACAGGCCAAATAGACAGGTTTAGAACGGACACTGCATTAATATTAATACAATTTAATAAAACAAAATATACTTTTTTTTAAAGTGTGAGATATGTCAATATGTTTTTAGTTGTTGTCTTTTATCTGTCTGTTGTTTATTTCACTGTTTACAGGCACTGATGTGGCAGATAAAGTGAAAAGGTAACTATTTCAAACACCAATAATAATAAGATTGTATTGTATTTTGTGGAGTTGCTCTGTGATGCTCAACGCCTACAATAACTTTCCACATTGCCCTCATACAGAAAGAGAAGTAAAGAAGCCGACTGAGGTGTGACACTGAGCCAACACCAACCGCCTGCTTTGAAAACCTGGAGTGATTGTTTCCTTTTTCTTTCAGACAATTATGTCAAGCTTAAAGGGCAAATCTGTGTGAACATTTGTTTTTAGAGTTGTTTTTCTACAGATCTTGCTGGACGCCTTTTGAGCTTTATTTAATCTCTGTTTTAACTATTTTCATATTCTATATTTTTAGTAGCAAAGTAATAACAGGCAGGAATCAGGGTACGCTTTGAAAGGAACGGGTTTCTGCTCATCTAAAACTCCTAGCTATTCTCCTGTAAAGTGGACATATTGTTGGATACTGATCATTTTTACAAACACTGGAAATAGAACAATATGTAACACGCCCTACAACAATGATCACCACTGAGAAGGAAAAACACTTGTGCACCACATTGTGCAATAAAACAGTGCAATAATTTGTACATTGTATAAAAATAAAATGTTTCATGTACATTCATGACTAAAATATATGGAACATTATTATTATAACTATTGTGACCGGTACTTTAAAAAACAAGGGACTGTTATCCAGTACTATGAGACAAATGTGATTCCGTTGTCCTTTCAGAATAAAACGGCGAGTGAACGTACGCCATCTTGTACAGTTTTGTAAAGAATTAGATTAAACCTGAACTCAGAATATACTTGAATCATTATAGAAAGGCTTTTCTATATATATATATATATATATATAATTACTAATTAAATGAGCTGAGATTTCAACTATTTTCGTTGTATTTTAGGATTAATCTATAGCTTTATACACGTCTTTGAATTTTACAGCCTTAAGTCTAAATTCTGATATAATCATTCATGAAATTTGACTTACCCTCCCAGCCGCTTCACAATCATTTAATATTGTCACAGCTGTTTTTAAACAGATAAAAACCCTTATCTAACCTTTCCTCCTCAGGAGGAACCAGAGCACCGGTGGCTCTGTCTCTGTGTGAGGCTGCTGTGGTGATGTCCGATGGACATTTGTCCTGTAAACCGACACAATAGGGACACGTGATGTTTAGCCACGCTTACAAGAGGACTGCACGGAATCGCTTTCTTCTGCTCACGCTACTTGATTTACTCTATTTCTACAATTTTGTCTGTTTTTTTCTATGATCAGGTCTTTTGTTAAACGAGGAAACTTGTTCTGTCTCCAAACATGTATGCATTTCTCATATTGCAGGAAAACAACTATCTTGGTAGATTCGGTTCCAGAATGTATTGTCTGGGGCAACTGCTTACAAAATCTTTAAAGTTTAGACCTGCTGTTACGATTATTTCCATCAACAGATAAGCTTCTATTAATCACCTTGTTTTTGTTAGATTTTTACCTTCATGCAGGACAGAAAAACATCCAATCTTCATATTTAAGAATCTGGAACAAAGAAACAAAAAACTATATCGCAATGTAAAGTGAAAAACATTCCTGGATCTGTCCACAATCCCATTCCGCAACCAAAATTGAACGAGTTCCTGCCTGGCCCAGAACACATCCTTCCACCAAGTCTAATTATAATCCATCAAGTAGTTTGTTTGTGATCTTGCTCACAATCATACAAGTAACTAGACAATGGTGAAAAAAACATCTTTGACACCAGGAACAAGTATTTGATTATGATAATAGTTGCTGATTAATCTTGACTAATAGATCAATAGACTTATTGTTTCTGCTTTGTTTAGTTTTATTGAAATGCGAGTGCTGAAAAAGTAATTTTGTTCTTTGTGTGTTACTGTTATTAGTCTATCATCACAGAAGCCTATATTTGTCTGATCTTAAATGTTCCAGCTGTCTGTTGCTTCAACACATCCTGCAGTATCGGTTTCTGATCAACATTCTCCTGTTTGTATTTCCTGAGCAGAAATAAGGAGTGTTTTGGATGGCGGTGCTCCCTGTACCATGATACAAGATCATAGTCCTTGACGATGATGAAGAGGAGAGTTTCAACCCTCCTTCGCTGCTTCCACCTCGCCCACGGAGCATCAAGCTAAACATGTCTCGCCACTGTGTTCAAAGCAGTCAGCCTCCCACACAGATCAGTTGAGCCTAAAATCCAAATCCTTCACAGTTCCGATGTCACTGCTTCCGGTGATTTAAGTT
This sequence comes from Hippoglossus stenolepis, assembly GCF_022539355.2. Taxonomy (NCBI): domain Eukaryota; kingdom Metazoa; phylum Chordata; class Actinopteri; order Pleuronectiformes; family Pleuronectidae; genus Hippoglossus; species Hippoglossus stenolepis. Next base: position 3,732,314 of record NC_061499.1, read on the forward strand.
TTCCCAGAAGAAGCAAAGCACCGCTCTGATCTGAGTGAGTGTGAGCGAGAGATCAGTGGATCTGCTCATGTCTGATAATGAAAACACACTCCAATCACAAAGGGTTTTTACACATGACTACAAAAACAACTGCATAATAATAATAATGAGACATTAAAGACAGCAGCAAAATCAAATATGAGAATTTACTTCACAATAAACCACCACAATCATTTTCTGTCATGTGTAAAATGTCTTTGTCAGCTTTCCCCAAGTTGAGAGTCACAGGTTTGACCAAATAGCTTTTTCCTGCTGCTCTTACAGGTCAAATCCACATTAGTTTATTCTTCTGGGGAGCTGCAATGAACATTGAACTTTCTACAGATGTGTTGAACTAAGCACGTTGAATCACAAAGAGGCAGAAATCCCCAGAGAAATATCAAAGACTCTATTAAAAACAGAAGTACAAAAGGAGGAAACAGCAAAGCAGCTAATGTAACATTTATTCATAAAAACAAACACAAGAAGAGAAATTGAGCGCCAACGCTCAGTTTCTACACTGTAAAAATGAAACTTGAAACTGTGTTACTACATTTAAATATAATCAACAGAGATTATTTAATGGATTTAGAACGTATTTGCTTCAACTAACTTTACTAAGCAAATTTGTAAAGTTGCTGAAGTTATGTTGGCAAAAGCACAAATGGTACGTTTGTGATATGACACGTCTCATGTCTCACCAGGGGAAACGTGACCTAACGTCATAAAGGTGAGTGTTTAGGTTGAATACAGGACAGAAATTCTGGTTCTGCAGCTGCATATTTTGGCGGCTGTGGCTCAGGAGGTAGACCGGATCGTCCACTAACCAGAGGGGCACAGGTTTGATCCCCAGCGACTCCATCGCTTCGTGGACAATGTGTGTGATTGACGTGTGACAGAACAAACACTGAGTGAGTGAATGTGACTGAGTGAGTACGGTAAAGTGTCTGAGTGGTCAACAAGACGATATCAATGTATTCAAATGTTCATATGGAGAACGTCACTGCTCAGGTGACTCAACTTCACGTCTGCACAGGAATAAACTGCTTGAATCCTCTGGAGCCTGACGAGCAGGGACACTAGAACTCGCAGCTTTGAGAAAATGTGAAGTTTTTAAACTTACGAAAGATAAGTTCAGTAATTTTGCGCTGTTCGAACCTTTTAATTGTTTCTGTGTAAATGTTAACAAGGCGAGATTCGTGAGTCACATACCAACAGATTTATGGAATCATGAGACAGATTATATTTCCAGACCCTAAGATGTGGATGTGTTGGTGTCTATATATGTACATTTAGATTTGTATTATTTAAATGATTTTGGCAAGGATGCCCCCAACACCAGGAATATAAAACTGTAACTACGATGATCTTTAAATTAACTGCATGTGAACAGTGTTGTGATACTTTTTATTGTTTTTGAAAATGTGTTTACTTCACCTGTGGTAAAGAAAAGTAATCTCATTTGATTTAACATTTAAACAAACATTTATCAGAGGAAGTTTACATTTCTTATTTTTAACTAAAAGATCAAATTTAATCGACGCAACCATTTATTTTTCTATATTTCATTGTTGTGTTGTTTGTATTTCAATCAATGTCTGACCCTGAATATCAGTTTATGATTTGAGGATGAATAATCAATGAGTTCCCAGCGTGTGGGGAGACTGTGGTGACACTGCTTCTCGTCCATAAACCTAAAGAGAGAAAAAAAGAAATAAAATGAAATGTTCAGTTCCACAAAAGCCACGTATTTTATGTATCTACAGCATGAGACCTAATATTTCCAAAGGATTCTCTCAGTGAAATTAAAGCTTACTCAGAAAAATACACTAATCTTAAAATTGATACTCCTAATATCGGGTTTATTAACACTTGAATTGTTGTGTCACTGCTGATATTTGAGTTTTTTAATCCAACATTTAATCTGTCCTATTAACGTGAAGGTTTCTGATCTGTGCCTTGCTCAGCAGATTGTTTTATTTCTAATTAAACAGGTTTTACACATGATCACACATATGTTACTTTGCACTTCTAGTTTGAGGCAGTTTTGTTTAACAGATGAAGCAACCCACTGCCTCAGGAGGACGCCTTCACTTGGAGAATAGGACCTTGTTCACTCTGATCTCAGCGGCTGTAAGGCAACTGGATCTGTTCCAGCTGTGAGGTCAGAAACACATCGTTAGTCCATCCTCCTCTGAACAGACACTTTTATTACAAAACCACCAACACTTGCGAACAGACCTGAAAACTCTCTTAGAGCAATAAATGAACCCATCTAATCTTACAGAGGGTTTACTAGGAGTCCTGGCACTGGGTCAGTCTGGGGAGCCTCGACATAAAATGAATATGGGCAGTAGACAAGGCCTGAGTGGAACATTTGTGGCAAATTTAAAGAAATTCCCGAGGCATTCCCAGATATCGTGTTCACAAGATGGGGACGAACGAAGAACAGCCTGGAAAACATAACGCCTCCTGACTGTCGCCGGTGTGGACCAGTACAAAGTGGACTAGTACAAAGTGGGACTAGTACAAGTGACCAAAGAGGTGTTGGGGGTGTTTTATAAAACTGGACATGTTAGTACTTAGCCGCTGTGCAACGCACGGATGTCCCCATGAAGCATGTTAGTATAAAAAGAAAACAGAATAGAAATAGAAGTTTTATTTACCAGGTGAGGGACATTAATGAAATAAAAAGAAAATACAAATGATTTCAGTTATTACAGTAAAAACACAAATTGAATTGTGTCATGTTTTTCACTAGTGGCGATCTCCTCAACGATCAGACAACATACTGTCACTTATTGTTTGTGTGCTGGACGCTGTGTGCAGAGCTTTATAAACAGTCTATGGTGCAGAGGTAGTTAGAAAATCCTTGTGGGAACCCTGCAGCTCTTGAAATGAGATGTTGGTGTGTGAGGAACTGAAGTTTGTTTCATGAGGTTTGATCTGAACGAGCATTAATTAGAAAGTTCAAAATCAAAACACCAGAAACATATTGACAAAGCTTCTGTGTTGGTCTCTCACCTTCTTCCTGTACACGATGAGTCCAATGACAGCGCTGACGACAGCGAGTTTTTACACTGCAGTGATGATGATGATGGTGGTCAGCGTCGGTGGGCTTCTGTTGAGCGGAATAAAAACAGAAGCATCAAGCAACCTGAACAGATGAAGCAGGTTGGCGACAAGAATCTCCTGAACCACAATCCTGTCCTGAGACACAACAAATACACACAGACACTAAACGGGTGAGTCGTCCTGCCAGCTGCTGTTTCACTTTCAGTTTTCTTCTGTACATAATGACTGTATCTGTGCTTATTCACGCTGGTTTGTCTTGAAACTTTACTTCCAGTAACTAAATCATTCTCATGACTCATCTTCTACAACAGAGCAGCAGTCGAAGTCTTAACAGTGCAATTATAATGTTCATGTTGAAATCATAGACTAATGGAAATAAACACAGTCTCCGCTTCCTCCCACTTTCCAGAAATGAAGCAAAATATCCCATACGAACGCCGCCATCTTGCATAGCTTGGACTCTGTGCAGTAGTGAACGGAGGAATGGAAGCCACGGTAACGAGGTCCCGCCGATACATGCTCTGTCAATCACGAGCTGTCAATCACGAAGGTCAATCATGAGCTGTCAACTCATTTCACCCTGCTTTATAGCATCAATCAGCGACGAGACGCCGGCTTCACTTTTGAGGAGCCGCTATGTCAGCTCCATCTTTATTTACAGTCAATGGTTGAAATGGTTATAACTGCCTGAAGAAATGTCCCTAAATGTTTGTTGTTAATGAGGTAAAGAATTTTAGAGATTTGATTGTTTTTTCTGCTTCATTAATTCTGTAGAATAAAAAGTTTTCATATCAAACATCCACTTCTGATCCCAGTGTGTCTGTGAAAGGCTCACATCTGACCCATGATAAATCAGTCTGGCTCTAGTTGAGACCTGCAGAAACACTTCATGGAATAAAATCATACAATCATACAAGTCAATTCTAAAACATTTATAAATGTGTAACTAATTGATCAATGAAAAATAATAGTAATAAAATCCCTCAGACACTGTTGCAGACACATTAAACTAACTCAATTTTTCAGTCATATGATGCAGTGAAGGGGGCACATGCACTGGTTTAACACTGGGATCTGGAATTTATTCATATACATTGGATGAAAGAAACTTCTCCTGCTACACATCAGCAAACATGACCTGCAGGATCATGTTATTGTAAATGAAATGTGAGTTTCTCAGCTTCATCACTGGTTCAAGTTTCACCTCTGTTGACTCGGATTGAGTTCTGCCCAGGTGACGATGTCCTCCTTCACACCAGAGATCTGGGAACACACAGTCGACTCCCTCCAGTCTTCAGGGAGATGGATGAAACCTTCAGGCCAGTCATCTGAAGGTCCCACATGGTTGGGGAGGACCTCTCAGGTCCACGTCCTCATGAAGCTCCTCCTCGTCTTTCCTCCAGAACAACTTGACTCTGTCGGGGTAGAAACTCAGCGTGGTAGCTGACTGGAGAGGAGGGAGACTTCTGGGAGGAGAGAAACCTGGAAGCTCTGGGGAGGATAAAGAAAGACAGTTTATGGGTTATTATAATGTATTGCAAAACTAATAATACTATTCCTGTTTGATTTCATTCATTTTGCATTAGTCATGTCTGTTAATATACGAGACAAGTGAACAAACTGAGATGTGAGTGAGAGACAGAGGCTGAAGTGATGGGTAAAGACACTGGGGTGGGATTTATATGATCGAAAGTAATATCACAGTATTTATTGACAGGTTTGATATCAATAGCATTTATGAAGTACACTATGTAGTGGACAGGTCCTGGATAACTTGACTAATGTTGTATTTTTGCCAAAGTGCAAAAGTGAGTGCAGGTCGGTCGGGCAGTGAGAGGGAGGACACTCCGCCAAGTCTCAATTCAGGGCGGCCTTCTTCAGAGGACCTGCCCAATCCATTCATCAGTGACTCAAGTGAATCAGCCAGATGTAATGAAGTTCCTAGGGCAGTCCTATTATGTCACATTCACAAAGATGTCACTGTGACCTGACCTTGACTTCCAGGCACCAAAATCGAATCAATAAATTCAATCAATCTTTGAGTCCATGCAAGTTTGTACCAAATCTGAAGACTGCAAAATATCATGTTAAAAACATAAACATACTTTGTGCGTGCTGCTACTGTGACCTTGACCTTTGACCTTTGTCCACTAACATGTATTCAGTTCATCGGTGAGTCAAAGTGAATGTTTAGCAATTTGAAGAAATTATTTCAAGCTGATGTTAAGATATCACATTCAAGGAAAACTATTGTTTGAGTCACTGTGACCTTGACCTTTGACCTTGACATTTGGCTACTAAAATCGTAAGTGAGTTAACCTTGAGTCAAAGTGAATGTTTGCACTAAATTTGAGTAACTTCGCGACATTCTGAAGATATCCTGTTCAGAGCAATGGGACGGACGACCTGAGAGCATGATGCCTGGTGGCCACTAGGTGTCACCAGAGCGGAGGCATGAAAGAGCAGAGAGAGAGAGAGAGAGAGAGAGAGAGAGAGAGAGAGAGAGAGAGAGAGAGAGAGAGACAGAGAGAGAGAGAGAGAGAGAGACAGAGAGAGAGAGAGAGAGAGAGAGAGACAGAGAGAGACAGAGAGACAGAGAGAGACAGAGAGAGACAGAGAGAGAGAGACAGAGAGAGAGAGGAGAGAGAGAGAGAGAGAGAGAGAGAGAGAGAGAGACAGAGAGAGAGAGAGAGAGAGAGACAGGAGAGAGAGAGAGAGAGAGAGAGAGAGAGAGAGAGACAGAGAGACAGAGAGAGACAGGAGAGAGAGAGAGAGGGAGGTTGTGAGAGAGAGACAGAGAGAGAGAGCCACAGAGAGAGAGAGAGAGAGAGAGAGAGACAGAGAGAGAGACAGAGAGAGAGAGACAGAGGGAGAGAGAGAGAGAGAGAGAGAGAGACAGGGGGAGAGGAGACAGAGAGAGAGGGAGAGAGAGAGAGAGAGAGAGAGAGAGAGGAGGAGAGAGAGAGAGAGAGAGAGAGAGAGAGAGAGAGAGAGAGAGAGAGACAGAGTGATGATAACAGCATAAGAGCAGACTGAGTCCTCCAGCTTCTGTGTATTTCTCTTCGTCACGTTACAGAGAAAGAAAGAGGAACATTGCTGATGGAGGTTCTGTGATGTCACCTGTTCCTCGTGCAGAGAGCTTCCTCCCAGCACCAGGAACTTCTTCAGCGAGGAAGGACACTCCTGGAGGAGGTAGTTCTGTAAGACATGAGACCAGCTTATTCTGATCCCACTTCAGTTTGGTGGTGAAACTCTTGGTGTATGGAGCGATCCACGCCTCGTCTCCATGTCCACGATATGGAAGCCTTCCATCATAACCATGCTGATCAACCTTAACTTCCAGTCTCATCATCACATTCACATCCTATCATCCGCTGGTAAATGTGAACACCTGAGAGAGAGACAGAGATCTGAGCTGTTATTATCACATCTTCACCACACACACACACATTCGCACACACACACACACACACACATTGTCACGCACACAGACACAAACACACAAATACACACACACACAAATACACACACACACACAGAGACACATGGATAACACAGAGACACACTCTCACACACACACTCTCATGCACACACACACAAACACACTCACACTCACAAACATACACAGTCACACACACATACTCACAGACAGGCACGCACACACACACTCTCATGCACACACACACAAACACACTCACACTCACAAACATACAGTCACAAACACACATACTCACTCACACACACACACACACACACACACACACACACACACACACACACACACACACACACACACACACACACACACACACACACACACACACACACAGTACAAACCGCCACCAAAGCCCAACAGTCACTCATAAGTATCAGTCCCCTAAACGTGTCTTATTTGTTTCATCAAGATCCGCGAGTTACTCTCTGAAAATTAAGGAAAACGTTGAAAAACCTAAAGAGATAAAAGCTGTTCCTGGATCAGCCCCTAATCTGCTCCTGAGTTTCATGAGTTCTTCTCTGACCCACAACACATCCTTCCACAGAGTTTACTGATAACAACTAATTCACAGTTGTTGATCTTTATTATTTTCTGCTGATCAGGTCAGAAGTTAAATGTCTTTTTCAGCACTACAGTATATAAATGTCTTCTGGCTTTGACTCTGTGTTTGGGTGAATCTAATCTAACGTGTAATTCTCTGCTGTGTTTATTACTTTGTGGACACACTGTGGTCAGCACAGGGACGTTCATCTGTTGCTCTGCTGTTTATTTTATATATTTAAGGTTCAAACTAATCATTCTTGTTGATTATGTATTTTTTAAATTAATCAATTACTTGTTTAAACTGAAGAAAATATCAGAAAGTAATGAAAATGTCTGTGACTGTTTTTAATTCATCAAAAAGTACGAGAAGCAACAAACTCGAATATTTAAGAAACATCACAAAACATTTGAGATTTTTACTTGATAAAAAAAATTCTGATCATTTAAAAATCTATTGATCACATGTTTGATTAATTAGTAAATATTTTGGATCAAATCAAATTAATGAAAATGTCTGTGTGTGTGTGTTTAAGTGTGATTGTGTGCGTGTGAGTGTGTGTGTGAATCCAAGGGGCAACATCCCGGGCTGAGCGATGAGGCCAATACGGAAGTGCAAAAAGCTGCAGTACACTGGGTGGCCACTTGAGGCTGGCTCCAAGAAGGAGTCAATTCCCATTGACTCCCATGTTAAAAAGCCCGACTTTAGAGCAGAATTAAACCTGTTTACAGCCTGGTTCAAAAAACGGTTTTAGTCTCAATCACTAAGTTATTCCTTCATGACAACTCTGAGGGGGGTGAATTTTTTTCTAACTCACTCGTTTAAATTATATAGAGGTTTGATATTATGAATAATTATCACTTGATGGACAGGTGACGTCACCGTTAGCTCGCGACTCCAGCTCCTAGCCTGTTGCCTGCTCGGCTTCACCTGAGCTAACAGGCTAACAGGCTAACAAGCTAACAGGCTAACAGGCTAACCCCCGTCACCGAACAGGACCTGAGTCTGTGGAGAGGTTTCACTCACATATCGGATGAATAACACGGTTTGATGTTCGGCTTGTTCTCCTGACGGAGAAGCTAAAGACGTCTGCGCTCCCGTTTCTGTGGTAAGTAAAGTTTATTATGTTATTTATGTGTTAGTGTTAGTAGTGATGAGCAGGTATCGGTGTCTCTGTACCTGGCTTGTTAGCTTAGCTCCGCTAGCCTGCAGGCAAGATACCAGCAGTAATGACGATGCTAACGGGACCGTACGGGAGTTATTACCGACATGAACCGAGACAGGAGACTGTGTGTGTTTGGAGAATAAGCTCCACCACGTAAGATATCTCATGTTATGTAAAGTTGTTTCACTCGCCAACTCATTTGACTTGACTACGTTACACAGATTATTATTCTGCAGAAACAGATTTACTGTGATCAACTGAAACGTGAGTATTTAAAGTCACATCTGCATTTTAAGAGCAGCTGTTTAAAGTAGCGTTACGTCTCCTAAAGCTCTTTATTCAGAGTAAAAAAAAAAAACTTGTCCGTAGATGAGGTTTTGTCCTTATTTTCTATAAAATTTTAAACTGTAATGCTATGAAAAGAACGCCTCGACCATGATTTTCCCTTAAGACGGGCTAAATGTTTCCGAAATGACACTCTGCGCTGTGTGTGGGGAGGTTGGAGAGTTCGTCAGCTTGAAATGGCGCCTTGTATGGCTGAGCGGGGCTGACCTTATATTATCATACGGTGTCAAAATTGAAAATCTAACAGTACTTCCGCGCAATCCAATTCTATCAGACCATAATTTAATAACCTTCGATTTTTCACTATCAGAATATATGCCACTAATAATGAACTCATTTTCAAGATGTTTACCTGATAGTGCTGTAGCTAAATTTAAGGAAATAATTCCGATTACATTTAAACCCGTACTATCCGTCGATATAAACAACAAATTCATTAAAAACCTAGCTCCACTGAGATTGACCATCTAGTCGATAGCTCTGTAAGGTCATTACGATTAACATTAGACTCAATAGCGCCTCTAAAAAGAAACATATAAAACATAGTAAATTAGCTCCGTGGTATAATTCCAAGACACATGAGTTAAAACAAGTATCAAGAAAACTAGAAAGGAAGTGGCGCTCCAGCAACCGGTAGGAGAAAATCTCCTAGACTGGAAGAATAGTGTTAAAGCATATAAGAAGGCCCTCCACAAAGCAAGAGCTGCCTACTATTCAAAACTAATAGGAGAGAATAAAAACAACCCCAGGTTTCTCTTCAGCACTGTAGCCAGGCTGACTGAGAGTCACACCTCCACCGAACCCAGTATTCCTCGATCCCTAAATAGCAATATCTTTATGAATTTCTTTAATGATAAAATTCTAACCATTAGAAATCAAATCAACCATCTCCTGCCCTCAATTGGCACTAATACCCCATCAAGAATAGAAAACTCAGAAACGGCCAAGAATCTTACCAATTATTTAGACAGCTTCTCTCTGATCAGCCTCGATCAGCTGACCAAAATAATCTCATCTTCTAAACCAACAACTTGTATCTCAGACCCCATTCCTACAAAATTACTTAAAGAAATTCTGCCCCTAATTGACAGTTCATTACTGAACACAATACATCTGTCATTATCATCAGGATATGTACCACAGTCTTTTAAAATAGCTGTAACAAACCCCTCCTCAAAACCCACCTTAGACCCAGAGGTTTTAGCCAATTATCGTCCGATATCTAATCTCCCCTTCCTGTCTAAAATCCTAGAAAAAGTTGTAGCCAATCAGCTGTGTGAGTTTCTCCAGGAAAAATAATAATATATGAAGACTTTCAGTCAGGGTTTAGAGCCAATCACAGCACAGAGACAGCCTTGGCAAAGTCACTAATGATCTTCTAATAGCTTCAGATCAGGGATTTGTGTCTGTCCTCGTTCTGTTAGATCTTAGTGCAGCATTTGACACAATTGACCATAATATTTTATTACAGAGACTAGAACAGTTAATTAGCACTAAAGGAACCGCCCTAAAATGGTTTAAATCCTATTTTCAGACCGCTCCCAATTCGTGCAAATTAATGATGAGTCATCTGTGCGCACCAAAGTTAACCATGGTGTTCCACAAGGCTCTGTGCTCCCAATTTTATTCTCATTATATATGCTTCCACTTGGAAACATTATCAGGACACACTCGGTAAATTTCCACTGCTATGCGGATGACACCCAGTTATACTTGTCAATAAAACCTGAACAAAGTAATTAAATAACTAAACTCCAAGCATGTCTCAAGGACATAAAAACCTGGATGACCCGCAATTTTCTCTTATTAAACTCAGATAAAACAGAGGTTCTAATACTTGGCCCTAAACACCTTAGAGATACATTATCTAACGATATAGCTGCGCTAGACGACATTGCCCTTGCTTCCAATGAAACAGTCAGGAACTTGGGAGTGATCTTCGATCCTGATTTATCCTTTAATTCTCACTTAAAACAAATTTCTAGGACAGCCTTTTTTCACTTGCGTAATATCTCCAAAATCAGACATGTCCTTTCTCAAAAGGATGCAGAAAAACTAATCCACCTTTGTTACATCCAGACTGGATTATTGTAATTCCTTATTATCAGGCTCCAGCAGTAAGTCGTTAAAGACTCTGCAGCTTGTCCAAAATGCCGCAGCACGTGTCCTGACAAGAACCAAGAAAAGAGAGCACATTTCTCCAGTATTAGCTTCGCTACACTGGCTTCCGGTTAAATCTAGAATAGAATTTAAAATTCTCCTCCTCACCTTCAAGGCCCTTAACAATATGGCACCATTATATCTTAAAGAGCTGTTAGTACCTTACCAACCCACTAGAGCACTGCGCTCCCAGAATTCAGGCTTACTTGTCGTCCCTAAAGTCTCTAAAAGTAGAGTAGGAGCCAGAGCTTTCAGCTATCAAGCTCCTCTCCTGTGGAATCATCTCCCACTTTCAGTTCGGGAGGCAGACACCATCTGTACGTTTAGAGTAGGCTTAAAACCTTCCTTTTAGTAAAGCTTATAGTTAGAGCTGGTCCAGGCTTGTCCTAGACCTGCTCTTAGTTAAACTGCTATAGGTTTAGAAGGTCGGGGGACACATGACACACGGAGCTTCTCTTTCAGCTTCTCCTTCCTCTTCTCAATCTTTATCACATCAAAGTAATTCATATCCCATCAATACATGTTACTGACTTGACTTCTTCCCCGGAGTCCCTTTGCCTTATTGTCCACAGACCCAGGGCCGCGGCTGTGGCCACATCATGGATTAGGATCTGTGGATCACGTATCAGAGGTCGTAATGGTGGATCCAGTATGGCGGATTCTGCATCGTGCTGGCTGATCGTGATAACAAAGGCAGATCCTTTATCGTGTTGGCATCAGATACTGGTAGTGGACCACGACCGAGGTGGCAGCTGATGATGGATCCTAATGGCGGCAGTGGACAATAACTGTGGACTATAGTGGCATCCGATCTTGATGGTGGATCATGATCTTGCTGGCTGCTGACCATGGACTATGATTGCAGCAGGACTGCTCGATACATAGTATTTCTCCTCAGACACTTGACCATTAATGACATTAATCCACCAAATCACTGACCTTCAGTTATACTTCAAAATGTTTACCCTAATCAATGCTGCTAAAACCTTTATCTTGATGTTCTCCTTTACACTTGACATCCATTGCACTTCTGTCCGTCCTGGGAGAGGGATCCCTCATGTGGCTCTCTCTGAGGTTTCTACGTTCTTTTTTCCCTGTTAAAAGGGTTTTTAAGTAGTTTTTCCTTACTCTTGTTGAGGGTTAAGGGCAGAGGATGTCACACCATGTTAAAGCCCTATGAGACAAATTGTGATTTGTGAATATGGGCTATACAAATAAAATTTGATTGATTGATTGATTGATGTGTTGTAACGTGTTGTCGGCTACATTCAGTTTTTACATCGTTAATCTTAGGCAGATTTTACTGAATTATTGTGTTCAATAAGTGGACATGCAGAATAATGTATTTTTTTGTCACATAAATAAATTATAGGAAGTGTAACTTTACTAGAATAGACATTCACATAGAGAACCTGAGGCTGATGTCCACCACCTATTTCCTAAGATGAAATGATTATGATCTGATGAACTTTGAAGTAATAAACTTTTATTTTTACCATGTAAAAGTCTGTTAAGGAGTTAACCTGGCACATGTATTACTTTACATATCTGTGTATTTGTGTTGAATGTTCCTCTGGGTGACTCAGACAGCCTGCACCTGTCCAACATGAGACACAACTGGAATCCAACCAGACTGAACACTGAGTCATCACTTCAACACTGACTCCAGGTACAGACCTGTTTTCATAACTTACAAACAATCAAAGCAAAGTATTGCACATAATACATAATGCATTAAATTATAAATGCAATACTATTAATGTGGAAGAACTCCATACTGTACATTCATTGTCTTGGTAGTGCACTGTTTAATCCAAAACCATATTCAAATACATAGTTGAATATCCACAGAAAATAAGGATACAAACTTTGTTCATAAGTAACACTTCCTCTACAATAATGCCATACTTTTATGTTTCCTGTCATTTTATTAGGGACAGACGAGCCTGAAGGACACAGCTGTGCTGACCGTGTTCTGTCTCTTATGGCAAAGAAGAAAAATAAAACACTGGGTTTTTATCTAAAGTGTATCAAATCAGAAAGTAAAAGATAAACATTGTTCTGATAAGTGTTCATTTTTTTAACCAACCATAATGAATATAGAAATTAACTCTATTATCCATGACACTTAGCAATGACTCTAAACAGTTGCAGGCCATCTTTAGTTAAGGGAGGAAAACATGAAGTGTTGTGCAGATGAAGCTGGTGCAGGTCGTCCTCATGTTGACCAGCCTGAAGCTGCCGATCTCCACCATGTTGCTGCTGCCACAGTGGATGCTGAGGACATCAGGTGCTGCAGTGCTTCATCTAATGAAAAGAAGAAACTCACTATAAAAGGATGTTTTATGTTGTGTATGTTCCAGCAAAGACTGGTTCTTACAGTTTATTCTGTGTTCAGCAGGTGGAAGCACCACAGATTTCAGACAGAACCGATGTACTGGGCTCTGGGTTTGTACCCTCATGGTTAAATGCACATATTGTAAGTCGCTTTGGATAAAGCATCAGCTAAATGAAATGTAATGTGCTGAAAGAAATAAAACATTGTACAAATAGATAAAATGTCTTTCTACCTCATCTGTAATATTCATGGTGATAATCTCCCACAGAGCTGCTGATAACAGTCCACATCAAGTCTCTCCACTTCTCTGTGTGAAAACATAATTATATAATAAATATGAGAACAAACAGTGGTGTGTGGAGATTATAATCATATCTAAACTGTCTAATTCACTGTAAATTCCATAACAGGCTAAATAAACAAGGTGGCAATAGTAATGGTGGTTATACCAGCCTGTATCAGAACATTTGTGAAACATATAGTTACTATCACATGCAACTTACACATGTAGCGTATTGATATTAACTTATTAAAATTAAAATCAAGTCACAACCAAACACACGACTCTGTAGTAGTGTAGTTAATTTGCTTCAATCTGTTCATTACACGTGTTAAATAAACTAACTTTTATAACAATTACATATTAAAAACCACTTGAGGCATGTAAGCATATGATTATGATAATAGATAAAGCAATAGGTTTTGTTGTTGTGTGGTTTCAAGGTTACTTACCTCTAGTGAGTTCGTTGTAAAGATGGCGACCATCCTGAAGCAGCAACACCGCAGCGCTAGCCGGTTAGCAGCCGCGGGTAGCATGTAGCCTAGCTCCTTAGCCTGAGCTAACCAGGTAACGTTGAGCTCTGCGGGCGTGGCTCAGCTGTCAGTCTTCACTCGCGCTCCTCCTCTTTGCCCATTTATTGGTTAGCCAGGAACTAGGAGGAGTCAGCACGTGCGTTTATGTGTGATTGTGTGTGTGTGTAATTGTGGGTGCGTGTTTATGTGTTTGAGAGAGTGTGTGTGTTGTGTTATTATTAGAGAGTGAAATGTAAACAAACCTCCAGTTTGGTTGAAGCGTTCCTTTAAGGTTTCAATGCTGGCTCTGAAGAAATGCTGTTCACCCAAAGCAATCTGAGTATTCCTCTCCCAGAACTGTGAATGAGTTGCGTTTAACATCCAGTCCTGTTTGGGTTCTGCTTTCTTTGTGTTGCTGTCATAGTGACCTATCTGAACTTCATCAACCAAACCAACACCCACAAACTCTGGAAGGTTTTGGACTTGAGAGGACCCAGTGAGGAAAAACTTCAGAGAGTGAATCCCTGCAAGAAAAAGTTCAAGTCATGACTTTAGTTTTCAGACTGTTTTATAAATCACTCAGAGTCAAGAAGACATGAAGCACATTCAAGACAACTTCAGCTGTTGTGAGGTAAAGAAACACAAAAACACATTCATAGATAAAACGTCTGCTCCAGAGTCCAGACTCTCTTTACTTTGAATATTCTGCTACGTCTTAAAAATGGATTCAATCTAACGACTCAAATGTTTAATATTAGAAAATAATATTTTCTACTGCAGAGTATTTAATGTGAAGTGAAAACTACTTCAATTTCCAGTTACTCGATGAGACTTTTATTCTTAAAGTCCTTAAATAGTTGGTTTCTCTCTCTTTATATATCAATATATATTTATCCATATATACACATATACATTTATACTGGACCCAGTGAACAAAACAAAGTGGGACATTATTACAGGAAGGACTATTTTTTAAATGTATAGACTCAGAAAATATTTGACAACAATAACAATATGACAACATGTTCATTAGGTTGTCAACAACATTTCTGATTCAGATCCATCGACTGAAAATAATTCATCTGTATGTTTGGCATTGATTCCTAAGATGTCAAAGTCAAATACTTGTGACAAAGACATGTAATTGAGACTTGACGTTTAAATGTTAAACAGAAGCTTCATTATAAATAACTATAAATCTGATAATGCGTCCAAACAGAACTTGAATTAAGAAAATAAACGTATGGTTTTTTAAATACATTTTTTTAAATGTAAAGATAAATGCACATCTTCTTTGTTTATTCTGTAAAAATACACTTGGTGCATGTGAGCAAACATAAAGGCTGATACCTTCATATCTGTGACAGACTCACATCAAGCAGTCCGGCTTCAGTGCAGATGTTATCACATTAGAAAGTATTAACAGACATCTGTCATGTATTCATCATGGAGGCAGCCTCGTCCTGATTCTTTGTCTCCCTGCTTCTTTTCACTGACATCATTTACATTAGAGATGAATTTGTGTTTTGTGTTAGTAACAATGTGTGTTGATTGTATTGGAGGAGGAGGTCACATTGATAACAGATCATTAATTAGTAATATCTCATGTCAGTGATGTTACTCACGGCCTTTATCAGACTAAATGATGTTGAACATTGTACCAACAAAGCAGGAAGCTGTTTGTCCTCAGCAGCTTCCTGTTACTATGGAAACAGCGCCATCTACTGATTACAATAAAAAACCCAAACCTGAGTCGTCGCCATATTTGTCAGTTTACAGTTTAGATGAATAACTGAGGTGTTTGAGTCGCTGGGAGATGAATCATAAATACTTTAAATGATGTTAAAATATATATATTTACATCAATAACAGTCTTGATTCATATCAACAGACTGAACTTGTTATTTCTTCACAACTTTTTATAAACCAACATGAAACATGAGACACGTCATAAATAACTAAGTCTGAAATAATAAAGTAGAAACGTGGACTTTAACTCACGTGCCGTCGCGCTGTGTGCTCCTGTCAGTAGAAGCAGGGACAGTACAGTGAACATGGTGAGCGGTGGTGTATTCCTCTTTGCTGGGCTGAAGGTAGATGAGCTCTTTTCTCCACAGAGAGACGGACCGTGGAGACAAGAGACGAAAATCAGAGGAGACGAAGACAAACTGTGAGGCGGGGACATCCTCTGAGCCAATGGCAAATTAGGATCAGCCTCTACGTCACTTAAAACTGGGTGAAAAGAAAAGTGAAAGTAAAGATCTGCTCGTGACGATGTGTTTGTGTAGAATAAAGACCAGAGGTTAACACCCACAGGATCATTCATGGTTATGACTTGTGGTTATCGGCTGTATGAACAATCAGCAAAACTGTTTTGGTCCATATTTGACAATCATTTTCTTGTCATGTGTAAAATGTCTTTGTCATTTTCCTGTTGAGAGTAACAGGTTTGACCAAATAGCTTTTTCCTTGCTGCTCTTACAGGTCAAATCCACATTAGTTTATTCTCTGGGACAATAATGAACATTTGAACTTTCACAGATGTGTTGAACTTTTCTACACGTTGAATCACAAAGAGGCAGAAATCCCAGAGAACATCAGAGACTTTATTAAAAACAGAAGTACAAAAGGAATGAAACAGCAAAGCAGCTTAATGTAACATTTATTTATAAAAACCCAACAAGAAGAGAAATTGAGCCTCAACGTTCAGTTTCACACTGTAAAAATGAAAACTTGAAATTGTGTTACTGCGATTTCTAAATATAATCAACAGAGATTATTTAATGGATTTGTAAACGTATTTGCTTCAACTAACTTTACTAAGTTAAATTTGTAAAGTTGCCGAAGTTGCCAAAGTTATGTTGGAAAACACAAAACACAGGAAATATTAACAGAACATTTCATATGAGATACTTAAAACATCCCACAACACTTTTATAATCTCCACTAAAATGAACTTATAAAGGTTAAGAACACAGCAAAGCATGAATCTAACCAAACAAAAACAAAACAAGCAACTCTGGATTAATTAATTTCTTGTTCAGGCCAAATTAGAAATAAAATCGGAATATTTACACATCTGGAAAACTAATTTTGTACTGACGCTCGTGTTGTGTGTCCGTGTGTGACAACAACTCATCATTGTGTGTAATTTGATGTTACTTCGTATAAATCATGAATCAATATATTTCCTGGAAAATGAAATTGAATCATTAACTGGATGATTTGTGTCTGAGTCGAATTATCAAGACGATTCACCACAGTGATGATGAACAACTTTCTGAAACTGTCAAAGTGACCTGCAGTAATCTGAGCAGCGACAGACAAAGAGCTGCTGCTGGACTCACAAAGAGCCGTTCTCCTGTTTGTTCAAAGCTCAGTGAAGCTCGACCGTCTGCAGAACCACAACTGGAGAATCAGCTGTTGTCGTCCCGATCAACAAAGTCACTCACGCTGACGAGTCCCAGCCGCAGCTGCTACAGAGCTCTGGTCGCCTGTTTATTTGAATTCTATTAACATTGATTGCATCACTTGTCCAAATCACACCAGATTCAACACTGCACTTCCTTGGGCCCTTAACAACACACAGGTCAAGTGTGAAGCTGATAAAATGAACGGTTCTCGAGATTCGTGAGTCACATACCAACAGATTTATGGAATCATGAGACAGATTATATTTCCAGACCCTAAGATGTGGATGTGTTGGTGTCTATATATGTACATTTAGATTTGTATTATTTAAATTATTTTACAAGGATGCCCCAACACCAGGAATATAAAACTGTAACTAAGACGATCTTTAAATTAACTGCATGTGAACAGTGTTGTGATACTTTCATTGTTTTTGAAAATGTGTTTTAGTAATAATCCTCATTTGGGAAGTTTACATTTCTTATTTTTAACTAAAAGATCAAATTTAATAGACGCCACCATTTTTTTTCTTCATATTTGTCAGCTGTGTTGTTTGTATTTCAATCAATGTCTGACCCTGAATATCAGTTTATGATTTGAGTGATGAATAATCAATGAGTTCCCAGCGTAAGGGGGAGACTGTGGTGACACTGCTTCTCGTCCATGAACCTAAAGAGAGAAAAAAGAAATAAAAATGAAATGTTCAGTTCCACAAAGCCACGTATTTTATGTATTTACAGTATTGAGACCTAATATTTCCATGATTCTCTCAGTGAAATTAAAGTTTACTCAGAAAAAATACACTGATCTTAACTTGATAAGCCCTTAATATTGGGTTTATTAACATTTTAATTGTTGTGTCACTGCTGATATTTGAGTTTTAATTCAATATTTAATCTGTCCTATTAACGTGAAGGTTTCTGATCTGTGCCTTGCTCTCAACTGATTTTTTATTTCTAATTAAAACAGAGGTTTTACACATGATCACACATATGTTACTTTGCACTTAGTTTGAGGCAGTTTTGTTTAACAGATGAAGCAACTCACTGTGTTCAGGAGGACGTCTCACTTGGAGAATTAGAACCTTGTTCACCTGATTTCAGCGGCTGTGAGGCACCTGGATCTGTTCCAGCTGTGAGGTCAGAAACACATCGTTAGTCCATCCTCCTCTGAACAGACACTTTTATTACAAACAACCAACACTGCAGGGAACAGTCCTGAAAACTCTCTGCAGCACAAAATGAACCCTATCTAATCTACAGAGGGTTTACTAGAGTCCTGCACTGGGTCAGGTTCCTGTGGGGAGCCTCGTATCCATTGAAATAAATATGGGCAGTAGTGTAGACAAGGCCTAAGTGAACATTTGTGGCAAATTTAAAGAAATTCCCTCGAGGCATTCCTGAGATATCGTGTTCACAAGATGGGGACGAACGGATGAACAGCCTGAAAACATAACGCCTCCCTGACTGTCGCCGGTGTGGACCAGTACAAAGTGGACCAGTACAAAGTGGACAAGTACAAAGTGGACCAGTACAAAGTGGACCAAAGAGGTGTTGGGGGTGTTTTATAAAACTGGACATGTTAGTACTTTCAGCTGCTGTGCAAACGTGACGTGATGTCCTCATGAAGCATGTTAGTATAAAAAGAAAACAGAATAGAAATAGAAGTTTTACTTACCAGGTGAGGACATTGGGCTGAAATAAAAAGAAAATACAAATGATTTCAGTTATTACAGTAAAAACACAAACAGAATTGTGTCATGTTTTTCTCTCGTGGCGATCCTCCTCAAACGATCGACAACATACTGTCACTTCTTATTGTTTGTGTGCTGGACGCTGTGTGCAGAGCTTTTTATAAACAGTCTGTGGTGCAGAGGGAAGTTAGAAAACTTTGTGTGAACCCTGCAGCTCTTGAAACAGATGTTGGTGTGTGAGGAACTGAAGTTTGTTTCATGAGGTTTGATCTGAATGAGCATTAATTAGAAAGTCTAAAATCAAAGCACCAGAAACATATTGGACAAAGCTTCTGTGTTGGTCTCTCACCTTTCTTCCTCCTGTACACGATGAGTCCAATGACAGCGCTGACGACAGCGAGAGCGACCACTGCAGTGATGATGATGATGGTGGTCACGTCGGTGGGCTTCTCTGTTGAGCAGAATGAAAAAACAAAGCATCACAACCTGAACAGATGAAGCAGGTTGGACGACAAGAATCTCCCTGAACCACAATCCTGTCGTGAGACACAACAAACACACACAGACACTAAACGTGTGAGTTTGTCCTGCTGTTGTTTCTACTTTCAGTTTTCTTCTGTACATAATGACTGTATCTGTGCTTATTCACGCTGGTTTGTCTTAAACTTTACTTCCAGTAACTAAATCATTTCATGGACTCATCTTCTACAACAGAGCAGCAGTCGAGTCTTAACAGTGACTTTAATGTTCACATGTTGAAATCATAGACTAATGGAAATAAACACAGACGACACGTCTCCACTTCCTCCCACTTTCCAGAAATGAAGCTAAAATATCCCGGATACGCGCCATCTTGCACATTTGGACTCTGCAGTAGTGAACGGAGGAATGGAGCCACGGTAACGAGGTCCCGCCGATACACATGCTCTGTCAATCATGAGCTGTCAATCACGAGCTGTCAATCACGAGCTGTCAATCATGAGCTGTCAATCATGACATTTCACCCTGTTTTTATAGCATCAATCAGCGACCGAGACGCTTTGGCTTCACTTTTGAGGAGCCGTCATGTCGTCCATCTTTATTTACAGTCAATGGTTGAAATGGTTATAAACTGTGTGAAGAAATGTCCCTAAATGTCTGTTGTTACTCGAGGTAAAGAACGAGAGATTTGTTTGTTTTTTCTGCTTCATTAATTCTGTAGAATAAAAGTTTTCATATCAAACATCCACCCTGATCCCAGTGTGTCTGTGAAAGGCTCACATCTGACCAATGATAAATCAGTCTGGCTCTAGTTGAGACCTGCAGAAACACTTCATGGAATAAAATCATACAATCATACAAGTCAATTTAAACATTTATAAATGTGTAAATCTAATTGATCAATGATAATAATAATAGTAATAAAATCCTCAGACACTGTTGCAGACACATTAAAACTAACTTAATTTTTCAGGGTCACATGATGATGAAGGGGGGGCACATGCACTGGTTTAACACTGATCTAAATTTATTCATATACATTGATGAAAGAAAACTTCTCCTGCTACACATCAGCCAACATGACCTGCAGGACTGTTACTGTAGATGAAATGTGTGTTTCCCAGCGTCATCACTGGTTCAAGTCTCACCTCTGTTGGACTCGACTGAGTCTTTGTCCAGTTTGGTGACGATGTCCTCCTTCACACCAGAGATCTGGAACACACAGTCGTACCTCCTCCAGTCTTCAGGGGAGATTGATGAAACCTTCAGGTCAGCGCTCATCTGGAAGGTCCCGTCATGGTTGGGTCGGACCTCTCCGAGGTCCACGTCCTCATGAAGCTCCTCCCCGTCTTTCCTCCAGAACAACATGACTCTGTCGGGGTAGAAACCTGTAGCGTGGCAGCTGACTGGAGAGGAGGGAGACTTCTGGAGGAGAGAAATCCTGGGAAGCTCTGGGGAGGAAAAAGAAAGACAGTTTATGGGTTATTATAATGTATTGCAAACTAATAACATCATTCCTGTTTGATTCCATTTATTTTGCATTAGTCATGTCTGTTAATATACGAGACAAGTGAACAAACTGAGATGTGAGTGAGAGACAGAGGCTGAAGTGATGCAAAGACACTGGGGTGGACGATATGACGTAAAAGTAATATCACAGTATTTATTGACAGGTTTTATATCACAATATTTATGAAGTAAACTTCATGTAGCGGACAGGTCCTGATCACTTCTGATTAATGTTGGTATTTTTTGTTAAGGTGCAAAGTGAGTGCAGGTCGGTCGGGCAGTGAGGAGGGAGGACACTCCGGCTGGGTCTCTATTCAGGGGCGGCATCCTTCAGAGGACCCGGTCTAATCCAGTCATCAGTGACTCCAAGTGAACTGTGCCAGATGTAATGAAGTTCCCTAGGGGCAGTCCTATTATGTCACATTCATAGTAACATGAGGTCACAGGACCTTGACCTTTGACCTCCAGGCACCAAAGTCTAATCAAAAACCGATCAATCTTTGAGTCAATGTGAAAGTTTGTACCAAATCTGAAGCTGATCTTACGATATCATGTTAAAAAAAACATAAACATACTTTGTGTGGCTACCGTGACCTTGACCTTTGACCTTTGTCCACCAAAATGTATTCAGGTCATTTGTGAGTCAAAGTGAATGTTTGTACTAAATTTGAAGAAATTCCTACAAGCTGATGTTAAGATATCACATTAAAAAAAAAAAAATTGTTTGAGGACACTGTGACCTTGACCTTTGACCTTTGACCCTTGGCTACTAAAATCAAGTGAGTTAATCCTTGAGTCAAAGTGAATGTTTGCACCAAATTTGAGGAGATTCCCTCAAAGCATTCTGGAGATATCATGTTCAGAGCAATGGGACGGACGACCCGAGAGCATGATGCCTGCGGCCACTAGGTGTCGCCAGAGCGGAGGCATGAAAAGAGCAGAGAGAGAGAGAGAGAGAGAGAGAGAGAGAGAGAGAGAGAGAGAGAGAGAGAGAGAGAGAGAGAGAGAGAGAGAGAGAGAGAGAGAGAGAGAGAGACAGAGCGATGATAATAGACAGTGAGCAGACTGAGTCCCAGCTTCTGTGTATTTCTCTCGTTCGCTGCCACAGAGAAAGAAAGAGGAACATTAAGTTGATGGAGGTTCTGTGATGTCACCTGTTCTCAGCAGAGAGCTCCTCCCCAGCTCCAGGAACTTCTTCAGCGAGGAAGGACACTCCTGGAGGAGGAAGTTCTTAAGATATGCGAGTTCAGCTTTATCCTGATCCCACTTCAGTTTGCTGATGACACTCTTTGGTGTTGGAGCGATCCACGTCTCTGTCTCCATGTCCAATGATATGAAGTCTTCTCCATTATAACCATGCTGATTAAAACCTTTAACTTCTCCAGTCTCATCATCATATTCACATCCAGTCATCTGCTGGTAAATGTGAACACCTGAGAGAGAGACAGAGATCTGAGCTGTTATTATCACATCTTCACCACACACACACAGAGAGACACAAACAGAGAGACACACAGAGACACACACACACACAGAGACACAGAGAAACACACACACACACACACAGAGAGAGACACACAGAGAGACACACACACACACAGAGACACACACAGAGGACACACACACACAGAGAAGACACACACACACAGAGACACACACACACACACACACACACACACACACACACACACACACACACACAGAGAGAGACACACACACAGACAGACACACACACACACACACACACACACACACACACACAGAGCATACACATCCACACATCCACACATCCGCACACAGACACAAACACACTCACACACAGACACCCACTCACACACAGACACACACTCACACACACAGACACACACACACAGACACACACAGAGAAACATACACATCCACACACAGACACAGACACAAACACACTCACACACACACACACACACACACACAGACACACACAGAGAGACACACACACACAGAGGACACACACAGAGAGACACACACACACACACACACACACACACACACACACACACACACACACACACACACACACACACACAAAGAGAGACACACACAGACAAACATCCACATCCACACATCCGCACACAGACACAAACACACTCACACACAGACACACACAGACACACACAGAGAAACATACACATCCACACACAGACACAGACACAAACACACTCACACACACACACTCACACTCTCACGCTCACAGACAGACACAAACACACTCGACACAGACACACACACACACACACACACACACACACACACACTCACACTAACACTCACAGATACACACACACACACACACACACACACACACACTCTCTCACGCACACAGATACAAACACACTCACACACACACTCACACAAACACTCACAAACACAGACACACTCAAGCACACAGACACACACACGCACACACTCTCATTCACACACACACACACACACACACACACACACACACACACACACACACACACACACACACACACACACACACACACACACAGTACAAACCTCCACCAAGGCCCAACAGTCACTCATAAGTATCAGTCCCCTAAACGTGTCTTATTTGTTTCATCAAGATCCGCGAGTTACTCTCTGAAAATCAAGGAAAACGTTGAAAAACCCAAAGAGATAAAAGCTGTTCCTGGATCAGCCCCTGATCTGCTCCTGAGTTTCATGAGTTCTTCTCTGACCCACAACACATCCTTCCACAGAGTTTACTGATAACAACTAATTCACAGTTGTTGATCTTTATTATTTTCTGCTGATCAGGTCAGAAGTTAAATGTCTTTTTCAGCACTACAGTATATAAATGTCTTCTGGCTTTGACTCTGTGTTTGGGTGAATCTAATCTAACGTGTAATTCTCTGCTGTGTTTATTACTTTGTGGACTGTGGTCAGCACAGGGACGTTCATCTGTTGCTCTCCTGTTTATTTTATATATTTAAGGTTCAAACTAATCATTCTTGTTGATTATGTATTTTTTTAATTAATCAATTACTTGTTTAAACTGAAGAAAATATCAGAAAGTAATGAAAATGTCTGTGACTGTTTTTAATTCATCAAAAAGTACGAGAAGCAACAAACTCTAATATTTAACAAACATCACAAAACATCTGAGATTTTTACTTGATAAAAAAAATCTGATCATTTAAAAATCTATTGATCACATGTTTGATTAATTAGTAAATATTTTGGATCAAATCTAATTAATGAAAATGTCTGTGTGTGTGTGTGTGTGTGAGTGTGTGAGTGAGATTGTATGTGTCTGTGTGTGTGCGTGCGTTTATGTGTGATTGTGTGTGTGTGTTTGTGTGAGTCTGCGTTTGATTGTGTGTGTGTTCATGTGTGTGAGTGAGTGTGTATGTGAGTGAGATTGTATGTATGTGTGCGAATGTGTGTGTGCGCGTGCGTTTATGTGTGATTGTGTGTGTGTGTGTTTATGTGTGTGCGTGTGATTGTGTATGTGTGTGACTGTGAGTGTGTGTGCGGGTGTGTGTGTGTGTGTGTTAATGTGTGAGTGCGTGTTAATGTGTGAGTGCCTTTGTGTCAGCGTGCGTGTGATTGTGTTTTGGTGTGTGAGTGTAATTGTGTGTGTATGTGATTGTGGGTGCATGTTTATGTGTGTGAGAGTGTGAGAGAGAGTGTGTGTATGTATTTGAGAATGTGTGTGTATGTGTATGTGTGTATGTTGTGTTATTATTAGAGAGTGAAATGTAAACAAACCTCCAGTTTGGTTGAAGCGTTCCTTTAAGTTTTCCATGTGGACTTTGAAGAAATGCTGTTCACCCAAAGCACGCTGAGTGTTCGTCTCCCAGAACTGTGAATCAGCTGCGTTTATCATCCAGTCCTGTTTGTGTTCTGCTTTCTTTGTGTTGCTGTCATAGTGAGCCATCTGAACTTCATCAACCAAACACACAGCCACAAACTCTGGAAGGTTTTGGACTTGAGAGGACCCAGTGAGGAAAAACTTCAGAGAGTGAATCCCTGCAAGAAAAAGTTCAAGTCATGACTTTAGTTTTCAGACTGTTTTATAAATCACTCAGAGTCAAGAAGACATGAAGCACATTCAAAACAACTTCAGCTGTTGTGAGGTAAACAAACACAAAAACACATTCATAGATAAAACGTCTGCTCCAGAGTCCAGACTCTCTTTACTTTGAATATTCTGCTACGTCTTAAAAATGGATTCAATCTAACGAGTCAAATGTTTAATATTAGAAAATAATATTTTCTACTGCTGAGTATTTAATGTGAAGTGAAACTACTTCAATTTCCAGTTACTCGATGAGACTTTTATTCTTAAAGTCCTTAAATAGTTGGTTTCTCTCTCTTTATATATCAATATATATTTATCGATATATACACATATACATTTATACTGGACCCAGTGAACAAAACAAAGTGGGACATTGTTACAGGAAGGACTATTTTTTAAATGTATAGACTCAGAAAATATTTGACAACAATAACAATATGACAACATGTTCATTAGGTTGTCAACAACATTTCTGATTCAGATCCATCGACTGAAAATAATTCATCTGTATGTTTGGCTCTGATTCCGAAGATGTCAAAGTCAAATACTTGTGACAAAGACATATAATTGAGACTTGATGTTTCAATGTTGAACATAAGCTTCATTATAAATAACTATGAATCTAATAATGCGTCCAAACAGAACTTGAATTAAGAAAATAAACGTATGGTTTTTTAGATACATTTTTTTAAATGTAAAGATAAATGCACATCTTCTTTGTTTATTCTGTAAAAATACACTTGGTGCATGTGAGCAAACATAAAGGCTGATACCTTCATATCTGTGACAGACTCACATCAAGCAGTCAGGCTTCAGTGCAGATGTTATCACATTAGAAAGTATTAACAGACATCTGTCATGTATTCATCATGGAGGCAGCCTCGTCCTGATTCTTTGTCTCCCTGCTTCTTTTCACTGACATCATTTACATTAGAGATGAATTTGTGTTTTGTGTTAGTAACAATGTGTGTTGATTGTATTGGAGGAGGAGGTCACATTGATAACAGATCATTAATTCGTAATATCTCATGTCAGTGATGCTACTCACGGTCTTTATCAGCCTAAATGATGTTGAACATTGAACCAACAAAGCAGGAAGCTCAGTTTGTGCTCAGCAGCTTCCTGTTACTATGGAAACAGCGCCATCTACTGACTACAATAACAAACCCAAACCTGAGTCGTCGCCATATTTGTCAGTTTACAGTTTAGATGAATAACTGAGGTGTTTGAGGCACTGGGAGATGAATCATAAATAATTAAAATGATGTTCAAATAAATATATTTACATAAATAACAGTCTTGATTCATATCAACAGACTGAACCTGTTATTTCTTCACAACTTTTTATGAACCAACATGAAACATGAGACACGTCATGAACAACTAAGTCTGAAATAATAAAGTTCATAATGTGCACAAGACAAGAAACTCTTTGTTTTATCGCTGAGTTTAAACGTGGCTTCGTTTTTCACTGTTTCTTGATTCATCGAAGTCTGTTGGACTCTTTCGCTTCAGAATCGTCCAGAACCAGCTCGGACCGTGTCGATCTTAATGGTTCTGACCAGAGTAAGAAGTCAAGTAACGGTCAGGATCCAAAGAAAGAAAAGTCCCTGTTCAGTTGATCTTTTCAGAAATAGAATATAATCTTTCCTTCTTACATGAGATCGATGACATTCACTAACATGAACTTTTAAATCATGTCTTTGAAACGTTACTAAACTTCTAAAATCTGCAACGAAGGAACCAAACATCAAATATTACAATAGACCTCAAATCATTTTAGTGTCTTTTAAAAACATGGAGCATTTTTCCTTTCACTTCAAATCGACCAAATAAAATAAAATAAAGTAGAAACGTGGACTTTAACTCACGTGCCGTCGCGCTGTGTGCTCCTGCCAGTAGAAGCAGGGACAGTACAGTGAACATGGTGAGCGGTGGTGTATTCCTCTTTGCTGGACTGAAGGTAGATGAGTTCTTTTCTCCACAGAGAGACGGACCGTGGAGACAAGAGACGAAAACCAGGTGAGACGAGGACAAACTGTGAGGCGGGGACATCCTCTGAGCCAATGGGAATTTAGGATCAGCCTCCACGTCACTTAAAACTGGGTGAAAAGAAAAGTGAAAGTAAAGATCTGCTCGTGAGGATGTGTTTGTGTAGAGTGAGTGTGAGCGAGAGATAAGTGGATCTGCTCATGTCTGATAATGAAAACACACTCAATCACAAAGTGGTTTTACACACGACTACAAAAACAACTGTATAATAATAATAATGAGACTATTAAAGACAGCAGCAAATCAAACATGAGAATTTACTTGATAATAAAACCACCACAATCATTTTCTTGTCATGTGTAAAATGTCTTTGTCGTTTTCCTGTTGAGAGTCACAGGTTTGACCAAATAGCTTTTTCCTTGCTGCTCTTTCAGGTCAAATCCACATTAGTTTATTCTCTGGGACAATAATGAACATTTGAACTTTCACAGATGTGTTGAACTTTTCTACACGTTGAATCACAAAGAGGCAGAAATCCCAGAGAACATCAGAGACTTTATTAAAAACAGAAGTACAAAAGGAATGAAACAGCAAAGCAGCTTAATGTAACATTTATCTATAAAAACCCAACAAGAAGAGAAATTGAGCCTCAACGTTCAGTTTCTACACTGTAAAAATGAAAACTTGAAATTGTGTTACTGCGATTTCTAAATATAATCAACAGAGAATATTTAATGGATTTGTAAACGTATTTGCTTCAACTAACTTTACTAAGTTAAATTTGTAAAGTTGCCGAAGTTGCCAAAGTTATGTTGGCAAAACACAAAACACAGGAAATATTAACAGAACATTTCATATGAGATACTTAAAACATCCCACAACACTTTTATAATCTCCACTAAAATGAACTTATAAAGGTTAAGAACACAGCAAAGCATGAATATAACCAAACAAAAACAAAACAAGCAACTCTGGATTAATTAATTTCTTGTTCAGGCCAAATTAGAAATAAAATCAGAATATTTACACATCTGGAAAACTAATTTTGTACTACTGCTCGTGTTGTGTGTCCGTGTGTGACAACAACTCATCTTTGTGTGTAATTTGATGTTACTTCGTATAAATCATGAATCAATATATTTCCTGGAAAATGAAATTGAATCATTAACTGGATGATTTGTGTCTGAGTCGAATTATCAAGACGATTCACCACAGTGATGATGAACAACTTTCTGAAACTGTCAAAGTGACCTGCAGTAATCTGAGCAGCGACAGATAAAGAGCTGCTGCTGGACTCACAAAGAGCCGTTCTCCTGTTTGTTCAAAGCTCAGTGAAGCTCGACCGTCTGCAGAACCACAACTGGAGAATCAGCTGTTGTCGTCCCGATCAACAAAGTCACTCACGCTGACGAGTCCCAGCCGCAGCTGCTACAGAGCTCTGGTCGCCTGTTTATTTGAATTCTATTAACATTGATTGTATCACTTGTCCAAATCACACCAGATTCAACACTGCACTTCCTTGGGCCCTTAACAACACACAGGTCAAGTGTGAAGCTGATAATGCCTGACCCTGAATATCAGTTTATGATTTGAGTGATGAATAATCAATGAGTTCCCAGCGTAAGGAGGAGACTGTGGTGACACTGCTTCCGTCCATAAACCTGAAGAGAGAAAAAAGAAAGAAAAGTGAAATGTTCAGTTCCACAAAGCCACGTATTTTATGTATTTACAGTATTGAGACCTAATGTTTCCATGATTCTCTCAGTGAAATTAAAGCTTACTCAGAAAAAATACACTAATCTTAAATTGATAAGCCCTAAATATTGGGTTTATTAACATTTGAATTGTTGTGTCACTGCTGATATTTGAGTTTTAATTCAACATTTAATCTGTCCTATTAACGTGAAGGTTTCTGATCTGTGCCTTGCTCTCAGCAGATTGTTTTATTTCTAATTAAAACAGAGGTTTTACACATGATCACACGTATGTTACTTTGCACTTAGTTTGAGGCAGTTTTGTTTAACAGATGAAGCAACTCACTGTGTTCAGGAGGACGTCTCACTTGGAGAATTAGGACCTTGTTCACCTGATCTCAGCGGCTGTGAGGCACCTGGATCTGTTCCAGCTGTGAGGTCAGAAACACATCGTTAGTCCATCCTCCTCTGAACAGACACTTTTATTACAAACCACCAACACTGCAGGGAACAGTCCTGAAAACTCTCTTCAGCACAAACTGAACCCTATCTAATCTACAGAGGGTTTACTAGAGTCCTGCACTGGGTCCGGTTCCTGTGGGGAGCCTCATATCCATTGAAATAAATATGGGCAGTAGTGTAGACAAGGCCTGAGTGAACATTTGTGGCAAATTTGAAGAAATTCCCTCGAGGCATTCCTGAGATATCGTGTTCACAAGATGGGGACGAACGGATGAACAGCCTGAAAACATAACGCCTCCCTGACTGTCGCCGGTGTGGACCAGTACAAAGTGGACCAGTACAAAGTGGACCAGTACAAAGTGGACCAGTACAAAGTGGACCAGTACAAAGTGGACCAAAGAGGTGTTGGGGGTGTTTTATAAAACTGGACATGTTAGTACTTTCAGCTGCTGTGCAAACGTGACGTGATGTCCTCATAAAGCATGTTAGTATAAAAAGAAAAAACAGAATAGAAGTAGAAGTTTTACTTGCCAGGTGAGGTACACTGGGCTGAAATAAAAAGAAAATACAAATGATTTCAGTTATTACAGTAAAAACACAAACTGAATTGTGTCGTGTTTTTCTCTAGTGGCGATCCTCCTCAAACGATCGACAACATACTGTCACTTCTTATTGTTTGTGTGCTGGACGCTGTGTGCAGAGCTTTTTATAAACAGTCTGTGGTGCAGAGGGAAGTTAGAAAACTTTGTGTGAACCCTGCAGCTCTTGAAACAGATGTTGGTGTGTGAGGAACTGAAGTTTGTTTCGTGAGGTTTGATCTGAACGAGCATTAATTAGAAAGTCTAAAATCAAAGCACCAGAAACATATTGGACAAAGCTTCTGTGTTGGTCTCTCACCTTTCTTCCTCCTGTACACGATGAGTCCAATGACAGCGCTGAAGACAGCGAGAGCGACCACTGCAGTGATGATGATGATGGTGGTCACGTCGGTGGGCTTCTCTGTTGAGCGGAATAAAAAAACAAAGCATCACAACCTGAACAGATGAAGCAGGTTGGACGACAAGAATCTCCCTGAACCACAATCCTGTCCTGAGACACAACAAACACACACAGACACTAAACGTGTGAGTTTGTCCTGCTGTTGTTTCTACTTTCAGTTTTCTTCTGTACATAATGACTGTATCTGTGCTTATTCACGCTGGTTTGTCTTAAACTTTACTTCCAGTAACTAAATCATTTCATGGACTCATCTTCTACAACAGAGCAGCAGTCGAGTCTTAACAGTGACTATAATGTTCACATGTTGAAATCATAGACTAATGAAATAAACACAGCGACACGTCTCCACTTCCCTCCACTTTCCAGAAATGAAGCTAAAATATCCCGGATACGAGCGCGCAATCTTTCACATTTGGACTCTGTGCAGTAGTGACGGAGGACTGGAGCCACGATAACGAGGTCCCCCGATACACATGCTCTATCAATCATGAGCTGTCAATCATGAGCTGTCAATCATGAGCTGTCAATCATGACATTTCACCCTGTTTTTATAGCATCAATCAGCGACGAGGCGCTTTGGCTTCACTTTTGAGGAGCCGTCATATGTCCATCTTTATTTACAGTCAATGGTTGAAATGGTTATAAACTGTGTGAAGAAATCCCTAAATGTCTGTTGTTACTCGGGGTAAGAAACGAGAGATTTGATTTTTTTCTGCTTCATTAATTCTGTAGAATAAAAGTTTTCATATCAAACATCCACCTGATCCCAGTGTGTCTGTGAAAGGCTCACATCTGACCAATGATAAATCAGTCTGGCTCTAGTTGAGACCTGCAGAAACACTTCATGGAATAAAATCATACAATCATACAAGTCAATTTAAACATTTATAAATGTGTAAATCTAATTGATCAATGATAATAATAATAGTAATAAAATCCTCAGACACTGTTGCAGACACATTAAAACTAACTTAATTTTTCAGGGTCACATGATGATGAAGGGGGGGCACATGCACTGGTTTAACACTGATCTAAATTTATTCATATACATTGATGAGAAAACTTCTCCTGCTACACATCAGCCAACATGACCTGCAGGACTGTTACTGTAGATGAAATGTGTGTTTCTCAGCGTCATCACTGGTTCAAGTCTCACCTCTGTTGGACTCGACTGAGTCTTTGTCCAGTTTGGTGACGATGTCCTCCTTCACACCAGAGATCTGGAACACACAGTCGTACCTCCTCCAGTCTTCAGGGGAGATGGATGAAACCTTCAGGTCAGCGCTCATCTGGAAGGTCCCGTCATGGTTGGGGAGGACCTCTCCGAGGTCCACGTCCTCATGAAGCTCCTCCCCGTCTTTCCTCCAGAACAACATGATGCTGTCGGGGAAGAAACCTGTAGCGTGGCAGCTGACTGGAGAGGAGGGAGACTTCTGGAGGAGAGAAATCCTGGGAAGCTCTGGGGAGGATAAAGAAAGACAGTTTATGGGTTATTATCATGTATTGCAAACTAATAACATCATTCCTGTTTGATTCCATTTATTTTGCATTAGTCATGTCTGTTAATATACGAGACAAGTGAACAAACTGAGATGTGAGTGAGAGACAGAGGCTGAAGTGATGCAAAGACACTGGGGTGGATGATATGACGTAAAAGTAATATCACAGTATTTATTGACACGTTTTATATCACAATATTTATGAAGTAAACTTCATGTAGTGGACAGGTCCTGATCACTTCTGGTTAATGTTGGTATTTTTGGTTAAAGTGCAAAGTGAGTGCAGGTCGGTCGGGCAGTGAGGAGGGAGGACACTCCGGCTGGGTCTCAATTCAGGGGCGGCCTCCTTCAGAGGACCCGGTCTAATCCATTCATCAGTGACTCCAAGTGAACTGTGCCAGATGTAATGAAGTTCCCTAGGGGCAGTCCTATTATGTCACATTCACTGTGACCTTGCCCCTTTACCTCCAGGCACCAAAATGTAATCAATAACCAATCAATCTTTGAGTCCATGTGAAAGTTTGTACCAAATCTGAAGCTGATCTTACGATATCATGTAAAGAAAAACATAAACATACTTTGTGCGACTTCCGTGACCTTGACCTTTTGACCTTTGTCCACCAAAATGTTTTCAGTTCATTTGTGAGTCAAAGTGAATGTTTGTGCTAAATTTGAAGAAATTCTTTCAAGCTGATGTTAAGATATCACATTCAAGAAAAACCTATTGTTTGAGGACACGGTGACCTTGACCTTTGACCTTTGACATTTGGCTACTAAAATCAAGTGAGTTAACCCTTGAGTCAAAGTGAATGTTTGATCCAAATTTGAGAAGATTCCCTCAAAGCATTCTGGAGATATCATGTTCAGAGCAATGGGACGGACGGACGACCCGAGAGCATGATGCCTGCGGCCACTAGGTGTCGCCAGAGCGGAGGCATGAAAAGAGCAGAGCGAGAGAGAGAGAGAGAGAGAGGGAGAGAGAGAAGAGAGAGAGAGAGAGAGAGAGAGAGGGAGAGAGAGAGAGAGAGAGAGAGGAGGGAGGAGGGAGAGGAGGAAGGAGAGAGAGAGAGAGAGAGGAGGGAGGAGGAGAGAGAGAGAGAGAGAAGAGAGAGAGAGAGAGAGAGAGAGAGGAGGGAGGAGAGGGTGATGGTTGATGGAGGTTCTGTGATGTCACCTGTTCTCAGCAGAGAGCTCCTCCCGTGCTCCAGGAACTTCTTCAGCCAGAAAGGACACAGCTGGAGGAGGTTGTTCTTAATATATGCGAGTTCAGCTTTATCCTGATCCCACTTCAGTTTGGTGATGAAACTCTTTGGTGTTGGAGCGATCCACGTCTCTGTCTCCAGGTCATATGATATGAAGTCTTCTCCATCATAACCATGCTGATCATAACCATTAACTTCTCCAGTCTCATCATCATATTCACATCCAAACATCTGCTGGTAAATGTGAAGCCCTGAGAGAGAGACAGAGATCTGAGCTGTTATTATCACATCTTCACCACACACACACTGAGAGAGACACACACAGAGAGACACACAGAGACACACACAGAGAGACAGAGAGACACATTCACACACACACACACACACACACACACACACACACACACACACACACACACACACACACACACACACACAGACACACACACACACACACACACAGAGACACACACACACACACACACACACAGAGACACACACACACACACACACACACACACACACACACACACACACACACACACACACACACACACACACACACACACACACACACACACACACACACACATATTTCTGTAGCATCAAACTAGAACCTCCCTCAGTAGAACACAAACCTCCACCAAGGCCCAACAGTCACTCATAAGTATCAGTCCCCTAAACGTGTCTTATTTGTTTCATCAAGATCCGCGAGTTACTCTCTGAAAATCAAGGAAAACGTTGAAAAACCTAAAGAGATAAAAGCTGTTCCTGGATCAGCCCCTGATCTGCTCCTGAGTTTCATGAGTTCTTCTCTGACCCACAACACATCCTTCCACAGAGTTTACTGATAACAACTAATTCACAGTTGTTGATCTTTATTATTTTCTGCTGATCAGGTCAGAAGTTAAATGTCTTTTTCAGCACTACAGTATATAAATGTCTTCTGGCTTTGACTCTGTGTTTGGGTGAATCTAATCTAACGTGTAATTCTCTGCTGTGTTCATTACTTTGTGGACACACTGTGGTCAGCACAGGGACGTTCACCTGTTGCTCTACTGTTTATTTTATATATTTAAGGTTCAAACTAATCATTCTTGTTGATTATGTATTTTTAATTAATCAATTACTTGTTTAAACTGAAGAAAATATCAGAAAGTAGAGAAAATGTCTGACTGTTTTTAATTCATCAAAAAGTACGAGAAGCAACAAACTCTAATATTTAAGAAACATCACAAAACATCTGAGATTTTTACTTGATAAAAAAAATTCTGATCATTTAAAAATCTATTGATCACATGTTTGATTAATTAGTAAATATTTTGGATCAAATCTAATTCATGAAAATGTCTGTGTGTGTGTGTGTGTTTATGTGTGTGAGTGAGATTGTGTGTGTGTTTGTGTGTGTGACTGTGAGTGTCTGTGTGTGTGCGGGTGTGTGTGTGTTAATGTGTGTGTGCGTGTTAATGTGTGAGTGTGTTTGTGTGAGCGTGCGTGTGATGTGTTTTGGTGTGTGAGTGCAATTGTGTGTGTGTGTGATTGTGGGTGCGTGTTTATGTGTGTGAGAGTGTGAGAGAGAGTGTGTGCATGTATGTGAGAGTGTGTGTGTGTACGTGTGTGTGTTGTGTTATTATTAGAGAGTTAAATGTAAACAAACCTCCAGTTTGGTTGAAGTGTTCCTTTAAGATTTCCATGTAGTTTTTGATGGACTGCTGTACACCCAAAGCATTCTGAGTCTGACTCTCCCAGAACTGTGAATCAGTTGCGTTTAACATCCAGTCCTGTTTGGGTTCTGCTTTCTTTGTGTTGCTGTCATAGTGACCTACCTGAACATCATCAACCAAACCAACACCCACAAACTCTGGAAGGTTTTGGACTTGAGAGGACCCAGTGAGGAAATACTTCAGAGAGTGAATCCCTGCAAGAAACAGTTCAAGTCATGACTTTAGTTTTCAGACTGTTTTATAAATCACTCAGAGTCAAGAAGACATGAAGCACATTCAAGACAACTTCAGCTGTTGTGAGGTAAACAAACACAAAAACACATTCATAGATAAAACGTCTGCTCCAGAGTCCAGACTCTCTTTACTTTGAATATTCTGCTACGTCTTAAAAATGGATTCAATCTAACGACTCAAATGTTTAATATTAGAAAATAATATTTTCTACTGCAGAGTATTTAATGTGAAGTGAAACTACTTCAACTTCCAGTTACTCGATGAGACTTTTATTCTTAAAGTCCTTAAATAGTTGGTTTCTCTCTCTTTATATATCAATATATATTCATCCATATATACACATATACATTTATACTGGACCCAGTTAACAAAACAAAGTGGGACATTGTTACAGGAAGGGCTTGACTATTTTTTAAATGTATAGACTCAGAAAATATTTGACAACAATAACAATATGACAACATGTTCATTAGGTTGTCAACAACATTTCTGATTCAGATCCATCGACTGAAGATAATTCATCTGTATGTTTGGCTCTGATTCCTAAGATGTCAAAGTCAAATACTTATGACAAAGACATGTAATTGAGACTTGATGTTTAAATGTTAAACAGAAGCTTCATTATAAATAACTATAAATCTAATGATGCGTTCAAACAGAACTTGAATTAAGAAAATAAATGTTTTTTCAATACATTTTTTTAAATGTAAAGATAAATGCACATCTTCTTTGTTTGTTCTGTAAAAATACACTTGGTGCATGTGTGCAAACATAAAGGCTGATACCTTCATATCTGTGACAGACTCACATCAAGCAGTCCGGCTTCAGTGCAGATGTTATCACATTAGAAAGTATTAACAGACATCTGTCATGTATTCATCATGGAGGCAGCCTCGTCCTGATTCTTTGTCTCCCTGCTTCTTTTCACTGACATCATTTACATTAGAGATGAATTTGTGTTTTGTGTTAGTAACAATGTGTGTTTATTGTATTGGAGGAGGAGGTCACATTGATAACAGATCATTAATTAGTAATATCTCATGTCAGTGATGTTACTCACGGTCTTTATCAGACTAAATGATGTTGAACATTGTACCAACAAAGCAGGAAGCTGTTTGTGCTCAGCAGCTTCCTGTTACTATGGAAACAGCGCCATCTACTGATTACAATAACAAACCCAAACCTGAGTCGTCGCCTTATTTGTCAGTTTACACAGTTTAGATGAATAACTGAGGTGTTTGAGGCGCTGGGAGATGAATCATAAATAATTAAAATGATGTTAAAATATATATATTTACATAAATAACAGTCTTGATTCATATCAACAGACTGAACCTGTTATTTCTTCACAACTTTTTATGAACCAACATGAAACATGAGACACGTCATGAATAACTAAGTCTGAAATAATAAAGTAGAAACGTGGACTTTAACTCACGTGCCGTCGCGCTGTGTGCTCCTGCCAGTAGAAGCAGGGACAGTACAGTGAACATGGTGAGCGGTGGTGTATTCCTCTTTGCTGGGCTGAAGGTAGATGAGCTCTTTTCTCCACAGAGAGACGGACCGTGGAGACAAGAGACGAAAACCAGGGGAGACGAGGACAAACTGTGAGGCGGGGACATCCTCTGAGCCAATGGGAATTTAGGATCAGCCTCCACGTCACTTAAAACTGGGTGAAAAGAAAAGTGAAAGTAAAGATCTGCTCGTGAGGATGTGTTTGTGTAGAGTGAGTGTGAGCGAGAGATAAGTGGATCTGCTCATGTCTGATAATGAAAACACACTCAATCACAAAGTGGTTTTACACACGACTACAAAAAACAACTGTATAATAATAATAATGAGACTATTAAAGACAGCAGCAAATCAAACATGAGAATTTACTTCATAATAAAACCACCACAATCATTTTCTTGTCATGTGTAAAATGTCTTTGTCGTTTTCCTGTTGAGAGTCACAGGTTTGACCAAATAGCTTTTTCCTTGCTGCTCTTACAGGTCAAATCCACATTAGTTTATTCTCTGGGACAATAATGAACATTTGAACTTTCACAGATGTGTTGAACTTTTCTACACGTTGAATCACAAAGAGGCAGAAATCCCAGAGAACATCAGAGACTTTATTAAAAACAGAAGTACAAAAGGAATGAAACAGCAAAGCAGCTTCATGTAACATTTATCTATAAAAACCCAACAAGAAGAGAAATTGAGCCTCAACGTTCAGTTTCCACACTGTAAAAATGAAAACTTGAAATTGTGTTACTGCGATTTCTAAATATAATCAACAGAGAATATTTAATGGATTTGTAAACGTATTTGCTTCAACTAACTTTACTAAGTTAAATTTGTAAAGTTGCGAGTTGCCAAAGTTATGTTGGAAAACACAAAACACAGGAAATATTAACAGAACATTTCATATGAGATACTTAAAACATCCCACAACACTTTTATAATCTCCACTAAAATGAACTTATAAAGGTTAAGAACACAGCAAAGCATGAATATAACCAAACAAAAACAAAACAAGCAACTCTGGATTAATTAATTTCTTGTTCAGACCAAATTAGAAATAAAATAAAATCTGAATATTTACACATCTGGAAAACTAATTTTGTACTAATGCTCGTGTTTTGTGTCCGTGTGTGACAACAACTCATCATTGTGTGTAATTTGATGTTACTTCGTATAAATCATGAATCAGTATATTTCCTGGAAAATGAAATTGAATCATTAACTGGATGATTTGTGTCTGAGTCGAATTATCAACACGATTCACCACAGTGATGATGAACAACTTTCTGAAACTGTCAAAGTGACCTGCAGTAATCTGAGCAGCGACAGATAAAGAGCTGCTGCTGGACTCACAAAGAGCCGTTCTCCTGTTTGTTCAAAGCTCAGTGAAGCTCGACCGTCTGCAGAACCACAACTGGAGAATCAGCTGTTGTCGTCCCGATCAACAAAGTCACTCACGCTGACGAGTCCCAGCCGCAGCTGCTACAGAGCTCTGGTCGCCTGTTTATTTGAATTCTATTAACATTGATTGCATCACTTGTCCAAATCACACCAGATTCAACACTGCACTTCCTTGGGCCCTTAACAACACACAGGTCACACTGCATGAAAATAAGTATTTGTGTCAGATACTGTCGCTGCGAATTTTGGTGGAATTTCAGGTTAACGGCTGTTCACAGGAATCTGCAGGCAGCACAGAAAACTGCCAGTAACTGCCGGGGTGTGGCAGGGTTCCAGTTTCTGGCAGTTTTACAAGCCTGAGAATGTTGGGAGGTGACCCCCTGCTCCTAAGCCTAGGGAGGCTTTCACATGTAAATGACAATGCTGTGAGCTTTACAAATGCAAATCAGGATAGTTTCACTCAGTGGTGCAGAGGTAACACCTTTTTCTAAAAGTACTAACTAAGGTACCAACTAAAATATCTGGCGTAAGTACACCAGGCTTAAAATAAATATAAAATCTGAAATTGTAGCTTATATAGATTTCCCTTATGAATTACATTGTATACCATGAGCAAAGGTCAATGCTATAAACATTTTTTAAAACCACTGTACAGTTTTTTAAGAGAAGTCTTTCTGCTGACACCAAAACACTGTGCTCCCTAACCCTAACTATTTCAGTATTCCATTAAAACACTCTCAGCCAATGTGACTTACAATAAGTGCATTCAACTATGAGGGTACAAACACAGAACAGCAAGAATCATGTAAGTACATTAACTTAACACCAGAAAGAATAAACTGGTCCTCAGTCACATACTCATCTCATATAAATGTAAAGTACAATTTAAAAACTGTTATAACCGCTGCTTCAAAAGTGAAAAGGTCATTTGTGAAGTTTTACTCTGAAAACGTCACACTCCGCTTCATGCCACGTCACTTGTTAACGTCAGCGCGTTAGAGGGCTGGACCAATCACAGCCTCGTGAAGGAAGCGTCTGTCTCCCGCAGACAAGAAACTAGCGGCTCGTGTTTTGCGTGGTCCGACGAGTGACTCTGTTTTCGGTGTAAAAAAGCAGTCACTGCACATTTGGCCGAGACTCTAGCTGCAGGTCCGGATTTGCAGTGTGGAAAATGACGCCATTGTCTGTAAGTAACTGTTTAGTAAATGTGATGTAGGTGATGTAGCGAGGCTATTTCCGTTTATTAATAATATACTCATGTTACTCATGTTGTTTTCCAGCTGCCTGTACTAAGACGTACTAAGACGTACTAAGAGCCAGTATGAAGGAACTTCCCGTACATCCAACCGGAGCTTGCAGCTCTTGCAGCAGCATTGAGAAGTTCAGGAGTCGACAGAGAAGAAAGAGGGTAAGATAAGATTCATTAGATCATGTTTCAGTTACATGTGTAGGTGTATGTTGTCATTGAACTGTGCTAATTGTACTGATTGTGTTTACAGATGATTGAAGCGGGACAGATGACATGGATCCATCCTTCCACAGCCAGGAGCTCACCGACCTGTGTGCCACACTTCAAAGAAGACTGGAAGCTGCACTGGATCTCACAGCTACACATCACAGACGTCTACACGCTGGAGCAGATTCGGACAGAGTCCCACAAAGAACTTATGACCCAGAGGCGGCAAAGAGACTTGTCAAGCTTCACCTGATTAGTTTTTCACTGGCTAGGCCAGTTGTGTTTTTACATTATTTGTGCTGTATGTAAATAAAGCTTTGACTCAACATATACCTTAATGTTTTTTTTCCCTCTACAATATGTTCAATATATAACATCAAGCATCACATGAATGAATGTATAGTCTTAAGTAACTGCAGTGCTTTTGGTAAAGGCTTACTAATAATGAATAATAAATAAATTAATAATAAATATATTATTAATATTGTGTGGGAGGGAATTCGCCTGTAAACAGGCACTAACTGCCAGGAATTAGGCGAGTCTGCAGGCGTTTGCAGTGACGAAAATTCGGCTTTTCGTCTACTGTCAAGTGTGAAGCTGATAATGTCTGACCCTGAATATCAGTTTATGATTTGAGTGATGAATAATCAATGAGTTCCCAGCGTAAGGGGGAGACTGTGGTGACACTGCTTCTCGTCCATAAACCTAAAGAGAGAAAAAATAAATAAAAATGAAATGTTCAGTTCCACAAAGCCACGTATTTTATGTATTTACAGTATTGAGACCTATATTTCCATGATTCTCTCAAGGAAATTAAAGTTGACTCGAAAAACTAATCTTAATGTAAGCCCTAAATATTGGGTTTATTAACATTTGAATTGTTGTGTCACTGATGATATTTGAGTTTTAATTCAACATATAATCTGTCCTATTAACGTGAAGGTTTCTGATCTGTGCCTTGCTCTCAGCAGATTGTTTTATTTCTAATTAAAACAGAGGTTTTACACATGATCACACATATGTTACTTTGCACTTAGTTTGAGGCAGTTTTGTTTAACAGATGAAGCAACTCACTGTGTTCAGGAGGACGTCTCACTTGGAGAATTAGGACCTTGTTCACCTGATCTCAGCGGCTGTAAGGAAACTGGATCTGTTCCAGCTGTGAGGTCAGAAACACATCGTTAGTCCATCCTCCTCTGAACAGACACTTTTATTACAAACCACCAACACTGCAGGGAACAGTCCTGAAAACTCTCTTCAGCACAAAATGAACCCTATCTAATCTACAGAGGGTTTACTAGAGTCCTGCACTGGGTCAGGTTCCTGTGGGGAGCCTCGTATCCATTGAAATAAATATGGGCAGTAGTGTAGACAAGGCCTGAGTGAACATTTGTGGCAAATTTGAAGAAATTCCCTCGAGGCATTCCTGAGATATCGTGTTCACAAGATGGGGACGAACGGATGAACAGCCTGAAAACATAACGCCTCCCTGACTGTCGCCGGTGTGGACCAGTACAAAGGACCAGTACAAAGTGGACCAAAGAGGTGTTGGGGGTGTTTTATAAAACTGGACATGTTAGTACTTTCAGCTGCTGTGCAAACGTGACGTGATGTCCTCATAAAGCATGTTAGTATAAAAGAAAACAGAATGAAAGAGAAGTTTTACTTACCAGGTGAGGTACATTGGGCTGAAATAAAAGAAAATACAAATGATTTCAGTTATTACAGTAAAAACACAAACTGAATTGTGTCATGTTTTTCACTAGTGGCGATCCTCCTCAAACGATCGACAACATACTGTCACTTCTTATTGTTTGTGTGCTGGACGCTGTGTGCAGAGCTTTTTATAAACAGTCTGTGGTGCAGAGGGAAGTTAGAAAACTTTGTGTGAACCCTGCAGCTCTTGAAACAGATGTTGGTGTGTGAGGAACTGAAGTTTGTTTCGTGAGGTTGATCTGAGCGAGTATTAATTAGAAAGTCTAAAATCAAAGCACCAGAAACATATTGGACAAAGCTTCTGTGTTGGTCTCTCACCTTTCTTCCTCCTGTACACGATGAGTCCAATGACAGCGCTGACAGCAGCGAGCGACCACTGCAGCGATGATGATGATGGTGGTCACGTCGGTGGGCTTCTCTGTTGAGCGGAATAAAAACAAAGCATCACAACCTGAACAGATGAAGCAGGTTGGACGACAAGAATCTCCTGAACCACAATCCTGTCCTGAGACACAACAAACACACAGACACACTAAACGTGTGAGTTTGTCCTGCTGTTGTTTCTACTTTCAGTTTTCTTCTGTACATAATGACTGTATCTGTGCTTATTCACGCTGGTTTGTCTTAAACTTTACTTCCAGTAACTAAATCATTTCATGGACTCATCTTCTACAACAGAGCAGCAGTCGAGTCTTAACAGTGACTATAATGTTCACATGTTGAAATCATAGACTAATGAAATAAACACAGACGACACGTCTCCACTTCCTCCCACTTTCCAGAAATGAAGCTAAAATATCCGGATACGAACGCCGTCATCTTGCACATTTGGACTCTGTGCAGTAGTGACGGAGGAATGGAACCCGCGATAACGAGTCCCGCCCGATACACATGCTCTGTCAATCACGAGCTGTCAATCACGAGCTGTCAATCACGAGCTGTCAATCGACATTTCACCCTGTTTTTATAGCATCAATCAGCGACGGGCAGCTTTGGCTTCACTTTGAGGAGCCGTCATGTAATCCATCTTTATTTACAGTCAATGGTTGAAATGGTTATAAACTGTGTGAAGAAATGTCCCTAAATGTCTGTTGTTGCTCGAGGTAAAGAACGAGAGATTTGTTTTTTTTCTGCTTCATTAATTCTGTAGAATAAAAGTTTTCATATCAAACATCCACCCTGATCCCAGTGTGTCTGTGAAAGGCTCACATCTGACCAATGATAAATCAGTCTGGCTCTAGTTGAGACCTGCAGAAACACTTCATGGAATAAAATCATACAATCATACAAGTCAATTTAAACATTTATAAATGTGTAAATCTAATTGATCAATGATAATAATAATAGTAATAAAATCCTCAGACACTGTTGCAGACAGATTAAAACTAACTTAATTTTTCAGGGTCACATGATTATGAAGGGGGGGGCACATGCACTGGTTTAACACTGATCTCAATTTATTCATATACATTGATGAAAGAAAACTTCTCCTGCTACACATCAGCAAACATGACCTGCAGGACTGTTACTGTAGATGAAATGTGAGTTTCTCAGCGTCATCACTGGTTCAAGTCTCACCTCTGGACTGACCACTGAGTCTTTGTCCAGTTTGGTGACGATGTCCTCCTTCACACCAGAGATCTGGGGAACACACAGTGCCTCCTCCAGTCTTCAGGGGGATTGAGTGAAACCTTCAGGTCAGCGCTCATCTGGAAGGTCCGTCATGGTTGGGAGGATCTCTCCGAGGTCCACGTCCTCATGAAGCTCCTCCCGTCTTTCCTCCAGAACAACATGGCGCTGTCGGGTAGAAACCTGTAGCGTGGCAGCTGACTGGAGAGGAGGGAGACTTCTGGAGGAGAGAAATCCTGGGAAGCTCTGGGGAGGAAAAAGAAAGACAGTTTATGGGTTATTATAATGTATTGCATACTAAACATATCATTCCTGTTTGATTCCATTTATTTAGCATTAGTCATGTCTGTTAATATACGAGACAAGTGAACAAACTGTGATGTGAGTGAGAGACAGAGGCTGAAGTGATGCAAAGACACTGGGGTGGACGATATGATGTA
Source organism: Hippoglossus stenolepis (assembly GCF_022539355.2). NCBI lineage: Eukaryota > Metazoa > Chordata > Actinopteri > Pleuronectiformes > Pleuronectidae > Hippoglossus > Hippoglossus stenolepis. The sequence goes on from NC_061499.1 coordinate 3,775,362, forward strand.
AAAGTAGTATCACAGTATTTATTGACAATATTTATGAAGTAAACTTCCTGTAGTGGACAGGTCCTGATCACTTCTGATTAATGTTGGTATTTTTTGCTAAAGTGCAAAGTGAGTGCAGGTCGGTCGGGCAGTGAGGAGGGAGGACACTCCGGCTGGGTCTCAATTCAGGGGCGGCATCCTTCAGAGGACCCGGTCTAATCCATTCATCAATAACCAATCAATCTTTGAGTCCATGTGAACTTAAAGCCATGTGCGGCTACCGTGACCTTGACCTTTTGACCTTTGTCCACCAAAATGTTTTCAGTTCATTTGTGAGTCAAAGTGAATGTTTGTACTAAATTTGAAGAAATTCCTAGAAGCTGATGTTAAGATATCACATTTTAAAAAAAAATTGTTTGAGGCCACGGTGACCTCGACCTTTGACCTTTGGCTACTAAAATCAAGTGAGTTAATCCTTAAGTCAAAGTGAATGTTTGCACCAAATTTTAGGAAATTCCCTCAAAGCATTCTGGAGATATCGTGTTCAGGGCAATGAGACGGACGACCCGAGAGCATGATGCCTGCGGCCACTAGGTGTCGCCAGAGCAGAGGCATGAAAAGAGCAGAGCGAGAGAGAGGAGGAGAGAGAGAGAGAGAGAGAGAGAGAGAGAGAGAGAGGGAGAGGGAGAGGGAGAGAGAGGAGAGAGAGAGAGAGAGAGAGGGAGAGAGGGAGAGAGGGAGAGGAAGAGAGGGAGGAGAGGAGAGAGAGAGAGAGAGAGAGGGAGAGAGAGAGAGAGAGAGAGAGAGAGGGAGAGAGAGAGAGAGAGGAGAGGGAGGAGAGGGAGAGAGAGAGGGAGAGGGAAGGGAGAGAGAGAGAGAGAGAGAGAGATAGAGGGAGGAGAAGGAGAGAGAGAGAGAGAGAGAGAGAGAGAGAGAGAGAGAGAGAGAGAGAGAGAGAGAGAGAGAGGGAGGGAGAGAGAGAGAGAGAGAGAGAGAGAGGGAGGAAGGAGAGAGAAAGAGGAGGAGAGGGAGAGAGAGAGAGAGAGAGAGGGGGAGGGAGAGAGGGAGGAGGAGAGAGAGAGAGAGACTTTTAAGATAACTTTTATTTAGATAATTTCATGCATCAGCAAAAATAAATAACACTTCAATCAGATCATATTTAAAAGAAAACTTGTCACACACACACACACGGAGTTTAAAAATGAAGGACCAGTGAACCGTCCTCCTCTACTGAACATAGAACCTGTCTGATCCCCACTGACACTTGAAAGCTTCAGGTTACTGGTCAGGCTGTAGAAGGCGTGTTCTACTCTCAGGCGAGTTGCTACCAAACCTTCGAAGCACTTCTCCACATCTGTCCAGCCTTCACCCAACATCTGGTTCTTCCTGCTCTTCCAGGTGGCCAGTTTAGCCATACCGCACAGGAAGTTGACTAAGACGAGTGTTGCTCTGTTTCCTTTGTGGTATTTAGGCCCAAAAACAAACAACGGGAGAGAGAAGTTCTCCCCCAGAGCCTCCACCCACTGCTGCAGTTGTCTAAATAAAACCTCTAATCGAGGACAAGTCACCACCAGGTGCTCTACCGTCTCCCTATCACCACAGAAACCACATCCCTCCCCAGTGCTCGGGTCCAGGTGAGCTCTGTGTCTGTTTGTAGCTAAAGCTCCATGTATAATCCTCCACTGGAGGTCACCCACCCGTTTTTCAACAGGAGGTTTTATAGGACCCTCCACCTGCCTTCAGGGTGCAGCCTGCAGCAAAAACCTCAGTCCACCTCGTCTCTTTGACTCCAGCCAGAGAGCGAAGGTTCACCACCTTCACACAGCTGACATAAAGCTGCTTCTTCCCAAAAGAGCTGAAACTACTCAGCACCGGTGTTTTAAAGGAAAGAAGCAGTCCACTCTCCTCTTCGCCACCCGTCAGCAGCAGGGCTGACGATCAGAGAGAAACAGATACTCAGTCATCATCCCATTGGTCAGCTAGAGTACGATTTTCAGCAAACGCTCTCAGTGGCACAGACAGGGACTGCAACATTTCTTCCACGATCCTCTTCAGAACTCTGGAGGACCTGATGTTGGTGACGTCACAGAGTGTTTCCCAGGATGTCTTTGTGAGGTGGCCCAGTTTGATGATGCCAGCCTCAACAAACTTACTTCTCAGTGTTGCAGAGGAAAGGTGTCGGTTCTCAGGAAATCATTGTGGAAGAGCGGCTCCTCAAACAGCCATATCCCGGTCTGGGGTCAGGAGTCCGCTTGACCTCCAGCGTTTGCCAGGCGTTCACCACCGAGCTGTAGAGCGGTGTCAGTCCAGTCAGGTCAGCTTCAGTTGATGAGATCAGAAATAACTGTTTGTCCAGCCCCAGCCGGCCTGCTTGTCTGAGCAGCAGGCAGGCAGGAGCCAACCAGCAGAGACCACAGCCGTACAGCAACTTCTGCACCGTCTGCAGTCTGAAGGCCGCAGTTCTGGACACAATGTCAATGAGACCTGACCTCCCTCTGCCACAGGAGAGACAGGGCCGCTGCCCTCAGCCAGTGCTGACCAGACCAGAAGAACTTCACCAGGCGGCGCTGCACATCTTCAACCAGACCTGGAGGTGGCACCAACACAATAAGTCTGTGCCAAAGAGACGAGGCGACCAAGTTATTCACTATCAGAACTCTTCCCTGTAGGACAGATAAGGTAGCAACCATTTCCATTTAGACAACCACCCACCTTTTCCAGCACCCCTCCCAGTTCTGCCTCTGAAAGCCCTCACTTCCTAGATGGACTCCTAAAACTTTTAATCCATCCCTTCCCCACCGGAGACTTCCAGGAAGACCAGGCTCAGTCCCCAGGCTCCACTGACCCATTAAAACCCCTCACTCTTCTCCCAGTTGACTCTGGCTGAAGAGGCTCTCCCATAAAGACCAGACATTCCTGAAGTTGCTGGACATCATGCTGGTCATGGATAAAAACATTAACATCATCAGCATAAGCTGAGACGACCACAGGAGGGTTGTGAGCCAGCCCGGCAGAGAGACCCCTCAGCCTGCTCCTCAACCTGCACAGAAGAGGCTCGATGGCGATGCTGTACAGTTGTCCTGAGATGGGGCAGCCCTGCCTGATGCCTCTCGTGAGCACAGGACAGCTCAGCCCTCCCCCACCTTCACCACACAGCTGGCCCACTATACAGCAGCTTGACCCAGGACAGGACCCCAGACACCAAAGCCTGCAAGGTTGAAAATAAAAAATCGTGATCCACACGGTCAAAGGCTTTTCTTGATCAATTGAAATAATACCCACATTTACATTATATAATTTACACACATCACACACATCTCTTGTTAAAAACAGATTGTCCAGCATGGATCTGTCAGGCACACAGTAACATTGATCTGGGTTGATCAGCTGTTCGATGCAGGTCTTCAGTCTGTTGGATAAAACCTTGGAGAGGATCTTGTAGTCTGTGCATAAAAGGGCCACTGGTCTCAGTTCTTTAAAAGGCTAAGATCTCCATCTGGCGGCAGAGAGAGAACTGCGCGTCTACAGGAAGTAGGAAGTGTCCCTTTTTAAAACACTCTTTAAAAATGTCTAAAATGTCTCCTCCCAAAACACCCCAGAAATGTTTTAAAAATCTGAAGGTAATCCATCCACTCCAGGGGCCTTTCCGGACGCCATTTGCGACACAGCCGCGGTCAGCTCCTCTAAGGTGATGTCAGAGTTTAGTGTATCCTGTTCTTCAGGACTCAGCTGAGAAGTCCTTCTAGCAGCTCTGCAGCAGAGTCCACATCACAGTGAACTGCTCTGAACAGCTCTGAGTAGAACTCTACTGCATGCTTCCTCATCCTAGCCGGTTCTGTGGTCACTTCTCCATCTGGGAGCCACAGAGACACCATCTGTTTCCTCAGAGCCACCGACTTCTCTAGGTTAAAGAAGAAGGGGTCGGAGCATCCATATCATGTAGTTTAGTGAAGCAGGCTCTGACCAAGGCTCTCTTGCTCTTTCATGTAAAGGAGTTTAAATCCTGACTCTGGTTTTAAGCTGTTCTGCATCCTGCCCGTTGCTTTGTGTGGCTGGGACAGCTTCCAGGTTTCTGATCTCCTCCTCTAGCTTCTGAATGGCTCTTTTTATTTTGACGGTGGAGTTGGCTGCGTACTGCTGACAGAACACTCGGATTTGGGCCTTTCCTACTTCCCACCACTGGGTAAGGCAGGAAAACTCGTCTTTCTTATTTTTCCAAAAAGCCCAAAACAGTTTAAAATTCTCACAAAAAGTAAAATCATGCAATAATTTAGTGTTAAAATGCCAAAAAGACTTTGATTTTACTGTTGAGGATAAAATAAACTCCATTAAAACCAGATGGTGATCAGTAAAACCAACCAGGGAGGATCTGACAGTTAAAAACCTGATTAGAAAAAGCGGCAGAAAGATAAAACCTGTCTAACCTGGCTGCACTGATCCTTCCATCTAAAACTTTGACCCAGGTGTACTGCCGGGCTGAAGGATGCTTTAACCTCCACACATCCACCAGATCTACTTTTGTTACGATCTCAGATAAAAGCAGAGATGACTGAACATGTGGCTCCACCCCCGTCCTGTCTAACTTCAAATCTGTGCAGCAGTTCCAGTCTCCACCCAACACAATACATTCCTCCTGGTCTATGCCACTTAGTGTTTCGTTTAAAATTTTAAAAACTCTTTCCCGCTCAGAGCCTTGATTTGGTGCATAAATATTAATAAAACTGAATTTAAAATCTTGTACTTCAGCTTTTACAATCAGGATTCTGCCTTGAATTATTTCTGAGTGAGAGATTATATTTACGTTTGCTATTGTAGAAAAGAGAATGGCAACTCCTGCACTTATATTTGTCCATGGCATGGCTGAGACATGCTGTCCACCACCTACTAACCCCAATCAATCTCATTGAGACTGTCAGTATGTGTTTCTTGGAGAAACACAACATCAAGTCTCTTCTGCTTAATTGTTTCCTGCTAACACAGCTCTCTTCTTTGCATCTCTGCCCCCGTTCATATTTAATGAACTGCCCTTAGACCCTGCATGGGAAGATAGAAGAGAGAGAACAGCAAACAACAACAGTGAAACACCCAGTGATTTAAGAACATCTTTATTTTGTCGCTTTCATCTTTTTAACATTTTTGTGTTTGGTACCTTTAACCCTTTCCTTACCCCGGTGACTAATTTCTTTAGGCGGTAACGTTTCTTTTCATCTAATAGATTCAGCCCCACCACCTTTTTGTAATGTGATAACTGACTGAATGAACTTTCCAATATCTGGGAAAAAATCTCTCACATTCACTGTTTTCCCAAATGTATCATCTAGGAAAATGTTAATCTCCTCCAGAGAATACAAATCAATGCTCTGAGAAGCGCTTCCTACAACTGACCCAGTTTCACAGTCAGAGTCCACATCCATGTCAGCATCCTCAACGTCACCATGACAACCATCCCTAACCACAGAGCCACCGGCCACCGGGCCTCTACCACCCGCATCCCCGACCACAGAGCCACCGGCCACCGGGCCGCTACCACCCGCATCCCCGACCACAGAGCCACCGGCCACCGGGCCTCTAATACCCACATCCCTGACCACAGAGACTGCGGTCAAGCCAGCCGACACTCGCGCCTCTGTGGTCAAATCAGCCGACACGGAAATTCAACTGCACTCATATACTGACATTTATGGTAAACCCATACAAACCGCCCAGAACGGCAACGGAGTACTCAGTTAGAGGAGAGAACACATGTGGGCCTACGTCCGGTTTCATCAAAATAAACTGTTCACATGGAGCCTATACAAAATGCATAATTGAAAAATAAATTTATTGGATTATATTCACAACAAGTAGTATATATCTTTTACCTGTGTCATTTTTATGAATAGCATTTTGACTGTATCAATTAAGATATTTTACAAAATAAAGTCACACATTTTTAGCTTCAAGTAGCTAATGTCTGGATATTTTAAAGTACTATGAAAAGACTTTGCTCAATAATTCCAGAGAGAGACTGATATGCCTGTGTTCAGGACCTCTCTGACTACCCACATACTGAATATAAAACATTTTTACTGTATAGATTAAGAGATTTTTCAAAGTAAAGTCCAACATTTCCACTGTGGAATCGATCATTTCTGGATATTTCAAAGTACTATAAAAACACTTTGCTCAATAATTCCAGAGAGACTGATATGCCTGTGTTCAGGACCTCTCACTACCCACATACTGAATATCAAACATTTTTACTGTATAAATTAAGAGATTTTACAAAGTAAAGTCCAACATGTGTACAATCAAATTGGTTCATTTCTGGATATTTCAAAGTACTATAAAAACACTTTGCTCAATAATTCCAGAGTGAGACTGATATGCCTGTGTTCAGGACCTCTCTGACTATCCACATAATGGATATCAAACATTTTTACTGTATAGATTAAGAGATTTTTCAAAGTAAAGTCCAACATTTCCACTGTGGAATCGATCATTTCTGGATATTTCAAAGTACTATAAAAACACTTTGCTCAATAATTCCAGAGAGAGACTGATATGCCTGTGTTCAGGACCTCTCTGACTACCCACATACTGAATATCAAACATTTTTACTGTATAGATTAAGAGATTTTTCAAAGTAAAGTCCAACATGTGTACAATCAAATCAGTTCATTTCTGGATATTTCAAAGTACTATAAAAACACTTTGCTCAATAATTCCAGAGTGAGACTGATATGCCTGTGTTCAGGACCTCTCTGACTATCCACATAATGGATATCAAACAGTTTTACTGTATAGATTAAGAGATTTTCAAAGTAAAGTCCAACATGTGTACAATCAAATCAGTTCATTTCTGGATATTTCAAAGTACTATAAAAACACTTTGTTCAATAATTCCAGAGTGAGACTGATATGCCTGTGTTCAGGACCTCTCTGACTATCCACATAATGGATATCAAACATTTTTACTGTATAGATTAAGAGATTTTTCAAAGTAAAGTCCAACATTTCCACTGTGGAATCGATCATTTCTGGATATTTCAAAGTACTATAAAAACACTTTGCTCAATAATTCCAGAGAGAGACTGATATGCCTGTGTTCAGGACCTCCCAGACTACCCACATACTGAATATCAAACATTTTTACTGTATAAATTAAGAGATTTTACAAAGTAAAGTCCAACATGTGTACAATCAAATTGGTTCATTTCTGGATATTTCAAAGTACTATAAAAACACTTTGTTCAATAATTCCAGAGTGAGACTGATATGCCTGTGTTCAGGACCTCTCTGACTATCCACATAATGGATATCAAACATTTTTACTGTATAGATTAAGAGATTTTTCAAAGTAAAGTCCAACATTTCCACTGTGGAATCGATCATTTCTGGATATTTCAAAGTACTATAAAAACACTTTGCTCAATAATTCCAGAGTGAGACTGATATGCCTGTGTTCAGGACCTCTCTGACTATCCACATAATGGATATCAAACAGTTTTACTGTATAGATTAAGAGATTTTTCAAAGTAAAGTCCAACATGTGTACAATCAAATCAGTTCATTTCTGGATATTTCAAAGTACTATAAAAACACTTTGTTCAATAATTCCAGAGTGAGACTGATATGCCTGTGTTCAGGACCTCTCTGACTATCCACATAATGGATATCAAACATTTTTACTGTATAGATTAAGAGATTTTTCAAAGTAAAGTCCAACATTTCCACTGTGGAATCGATCATTTCTGGATATTTCAAAGTACTATAAAAACACTTTGCTCAATAATTCCAGAGAGAGACTGATATGCCTGTGTTCAGGACCTCCCAGACTACCCACATACTGAATATCAAACATTTTTACTGTATAAATTAAGAGATTTTACAAAGTAAAGTCCAACATGTGTACAATCAAATTGGTTCATTTCTGGATATTTCAAAGTACTATAAAAACACTTTGTTCAATAATTCCAGAGTGAGACTGATATGCCTGTGTTCAGGACCTCTCTGACTATCCACATAATGGATATCAAACAGTTTTACTGTATAGATTAAGAGATTTTACAAAGTAAAGTCCAACATGTGTACAATCAAATTGGTTCATTTCTGGATATTTCAAAGTACTATAAAAACACTTTGTTCAATAATTCCAGAGTGAGACTGATATGCCTGTGTTCAGGACCTCTCTGACTATCCACATAATGGATATCAAACATTTTTACTGTATAGATTAAGAGATTTTTCAAAGTAAAGTCCAACATTTCCACTGTGGAATCGATCATTTCTGGATATTTCAAAGTACTATAAAAACACTTTGCTCAATAATTCCAGAGAGAGACTGATATGCCTGTGTTCAGGACCTCTCTGACTACCCACATACTGAATATCAAACATTTTTACTGTATAAATTAAGAGATTTTACAAAGTAAAGTCCAACATGTGTACAATCAAATTGGTTCATTTCTGGATATTTCAAAGTACTATAAAAACACTTTGTTCAATAATTCCAGAGTGAGACTGATATGCCTGTGTTCAGGACCTCCCAGACTACCCACATACTGAATATCAAACATTTTTACTGTATAGATTAAGAGATTTTCAAAGTAAAGTCCAACATTTCCACTGTGGAATCGATCATTTCTGGATATTTCAAAGTACTATAAAAACACTTTGCTCAATAATTCCAGAGAGAGACTGATATGCCTGTGTTCAGGACCTCCCAGACTACCCACATACTGAATATCAAACATTTTTACTGTATAAATTAAGAGATTTTACAAAGTAAAGTCCAACATGTGTACAATCAAATTGGTTCATTTCTGGATATTTCAAAGTACTATAAAAACACTTTGTTCAATAATTCCAGAGTGAGACTGATATGCCTGTGTTCAGGACCTCTCTGACTATCCACATAATGGATATCAAACATTTTTACTGTATAAATTAAGAGATTTTACAAAATCAATTTAACAACACAATGGCAGGATACATTGTCCTCTGAACACTGTCATCAGAACATGGTTTCTGAGGTATCGTCTCGTCGTATCTGACGGTGGGAGCTCTGCAACTTAATTGCATGGAAGATCAACAAGTGACATTCATGAAGTAAAGACATCCAATAACTGATCCGAATTTCTAACGGAGAGAAAAAAAGCGGAGGATATAGGAGGGTCTGCTCAGTTACTGACTGTTTATACACAGTCACCTGAAATAATTCATATTTAGTGGACAGGAGAACAAGAATATGATAACATGTACAAAATTAAAGAGAAAAATTGACAAATAACCTGGGGAAGGCTCTCACTGAACTATGAAACTCCACTCAAAGTCTACAAGGTTGATTGAGACAGATTTCTTCTGAATGACTCTCCTGTCCTCTTGGAGACAGGTCCCCAAACGGCTCTTGTTCCTCTTTCTGGGTTGATTCAAAAGAAGCATCTACAAAACACAGGAATCTGAGATTAGAGGTTGGATAGAAATAAAGCCTATGATATATGATGTCTATACAAGTGTTTATGAAGTTAGGGTTGAAAATAAATGTAAAAATGTGAAATAAAAGAAAATGTCAGATAGGCAGCACAAGTCTTACCTTGTACAGGCAGCTTCCCAGTTAAAGATGTGAACACTGTAAACAGCAGGCCCTGTCACAAAGGTTGGGTGGATGCCCCACATGTGATCCTGAAGACTGATCATCAGTATCCAGCTGTCGAGGCTCTTTCCACCTGAAACATGAATCAAGACTCATCTCAAAAGCATCTTGACTTTGCAAACATCTCTAATGGGAAGAAAATGCATGCTTTTTTATTATTAATACAGATAACACAAAAAAACCAATCTGATATGCAATATAAGATATGTTCTGAATACATGAGCAACACTAGAGGAGGAGTCAAAAGTAGGTTGAGTGTCCTTTCACCACCACTGTGGAAGATTGCTGTAAAGCACAGACATTCTCTGTGGTGAGAATATTACCTTAGATGAGGATTAAGATGGCAACAATCCATTGCAGTATAAATGAAGCAGAAGAGAAACAAACTAGGCAGATGAGTCCATCTGAATTCTTTGTAAAATGGTTCCTTCAGCAGCTGGACAACATACTAATATCAACTATTAGTTCAAGTTTAATACCTAATAAGATGTAACATTATCAAAGCTGTAGTGGAGTTGAAAATTTACAGAAGAAGACAAACTCACAATAATGCTCCTAGCTGCAAACCAACTGACCATACGAAAACTATTAAGATTAACTTTTAAATACTATTTAGTATTGGCCGAACCTACAAAATAATAATTTAAAATAGTTTTACTGCTGTACTCACATGTCACTGCATAGCTAATTCAGAGGACCACATACAAGCTAGCTAAGTTACAGTTCTAAATCAGTCTGAGTTTGTTGAAAAGACAGCAAAAAGTAAGCAAAATGCAAGGCAGATAAAGTTTATTTCAACTTACCGAAGACTTGCTGATAAAATGCAGGATTCAGATGGATAATCCTCGAAAAAAGGTCCAGAGTTGGCTTCACGACTTTGTGTTCAACATGTGTCTTCTACAAATATAGTAGCATTCCGTTTGTGCAGGACCTCTCTGCCGTTGATTCTGACATCACCCCCAGAATGCAATGCTGTTTACAGTATATTACAATGTTTTAAGGAAAACAGCAAGCTGCTCATAAATATTTCCCAGAATGCATTGTTTTCTACAGCACAGTGCCGTTTTAATGGAAAACAGAATGTTACTGTCAGAATTTTGCCGTTTTCTTACAGCAATTCGTTACAGTGTGGCTGTGACACCTCAGAAGTGAATTTAACCTCGCCATCATCGGACACAGACACACAGAGGGAAGCAGAGACAGATATCATCCTTGACTTGAGAAAACTGCTTTGGACCGTCGATTTAACTTTAAACTGTTCGTTAATTAAATTAGGAACCAACTCTTTGGACTCACTGACTGCGGTTGCGCCCAGATCAGCTGTCTGTCGGTTGTTTGTTGCTAACGCGCTGTGTTATCGCTATAAGGCGGAGCTGCAGGGTTATCTCCAGCATTTCCTTCAATACTAGTTGGATTATGTACTAAACACTAAGCACTTCAAATATCCGGAAATGAACCAATTTGATTGTACACATGTTGGACTTTACTTTGAAAAATCTCTTAATTTATTCAGTAAAAATGTTTGATATCCATTATGTGGATAGTCAGAGAGGTCCTGAACACAGGCATATCAGTCTCTCTCTGGAATTATTGAGCAAAGTGTTTTTATAGTACTTTGAAATATCCAGAAATGAACCGATTTGATTGTACACATGTTGGACTTACTTTGAAAATCTCTTAATCTATACAGTAAAAATGTTTGATATTCATTATGTGGATAGTCAGAGAGGTCCTGAACACAGGCATATCAGTCTCACTCTGGAATTATTGAGCAAAGTGTTTTTATAGTAATTTGAAATATCCAGAAATGAACCGATTTGATTGTACACATGTTGGACTTTACTTTGAAAAATCTCTTAATTTATACAGTAAAAATGTTTGATATTCATTATGTGGATAGTCAGAGAGGTCCTGAACACAGGCATATCAGTCTCACTCTGGAATTATTGAACAAAGTGTTTTTATAGTACTTTGAAATATCCAGAAATTAGCTACTTGAAGTTAAAAATGTGTGACTTTTATTTTGTAAAATCTCTTTATTGATACAGTCAAAATGCTATTCATAAAAATGACACAGGTAAGACGATATATACTTCTTGTGAATATAATCCAATACATTTCATTTTCAATTTTGCATTATGCTCCATGTCAACAGTTTATTTTGAAAACCGGATGTTCTTCCTCTAACTTCGAGTACTCGCCGCTTCTTCCGTTCTTGGGCGGTTTGTATGGGTTTACCATAAATGTCAGTATATGAGTGCAGTGGAATTTCTGTGTCGGCTGATTTGACCACAGAGACGCGAGTGTCGGCTGGCTTGACCGCAGTCCACAGAGCCACCGGCCACCGGGCCGCTAACACCCGCATCCCCAACCACCGAACCACGGGCACCGGGCTGCTAACACCCACATCCCCAACCACAGAGCCACCGGCCACCGGGCCTCTACCACCCGCATCCCCGACCACAGAGCCACCGGCCACCGGGCCTCTACCACCCACATCCCCGACCACAGAGCCACCGGCCACCGGGCCTCTACCACCCACATCCCCACCACAGAGCCACCGGCCACCGGGCCTCTACCACCCGCATCCCCAACCACAGAGCCACCGGCCACCGGGCCTCTAACACCCGCATCCCCAACCACAGAGCCACCGGCCACCGGGCCTCTAACACCCGCATCCCCAACCACAGAGCCACCGGCCACCGGGCCTCTAACACCCGCATCCCCGACCACAGAACCACCGGGCACCGGGCCTCTACCACCCGCATCCCCGACCACAGAGCCACCTGGCACCGGGCCTCTACCACCCACATCCCCGACCACAGAGCCACCTGGCACCGGGCCTCTACCACCCACATCCCCGACCACAATAGAACCTTTAACACCCGTGACCTATGAACTATATTCTCAGTGCTCACTTCCCCTGCTGTGCTCACCTTAGACACCGAGCCACCGACAGCAGCGGACCGGACCACCGGGCCCCAGGCAGCACCTCCAGCCGGCGCGGAGCCGCCTGCCTCGCTGAGCTCCGGGGACAGCCTCCTTTCCCCCGGCAGCCACAGCAGCACCGCAGGCCCCGCTGCGTGCTGTCTGCGGGGACAGGAGATCCGCTTGCAGCCCACATCCCCACACTCAAAACACTTGATGTTCCCGAGCTCGCATAGACCATGTAGAACCCGTCCTCATGTTTGAACCGGAATGAGACATCCAGAGTCTGGGTGGTAGAGCTCAGGAACATGAACACCTGTCTCCGCAGAGATTGAACATGCCTCAGTTTGTGATCTTTACATCCCAGAGTCACTGGCCTGAACCCACTCGCCATCTTCCCGAAGCGCTTGGCTCTTGCTCCAGCGCCTGGTTGAGATAAACGGGGGAACCCGGACACAGTGACCCGGGTGGAAGGCACCGCCAGCGGGGACACCTGGACGAGCTGGTCCTGGATCACCAGGCCGCTCTCTACGAGCTGCGCCACAAACTTCTGCTCCTTCAGCAACACGACCACCGCCTTGTTCTTGCGAGAGGCGTAGGAGATGTTCCGTGTCCCACCTGCTCTCCTACCGCCAACAACACCTGCTCCACCGGGCTGTCCTGCTGCGGCACCAGCCTCACCCGTGTCTCAGAGACAGGGACAGCGGCCCAGAGGACGCCATCCCGCCGAGGAAACACGGCTCACTCCGACAAACAATCACAGACACACTAACAATACAACAACTAACAACTACACAATCATACAAAAACACAGTTTAGAATATAACTATAGCAATTTGCGAAAATACCACAAACTCTCACACGCTCACCACCACTCCACCAACAAACTCCCAGCATGCACTGAGAGAGAGAGAGGGAGAGAGAGGGAGAGAGGAGGGAGGAAGAGAGAGAGAGAGAGAGAGAGGGAGAGAGGAGAAGGAGAGGGAGACAGAGCTTCTGTGTATTTCTCTCGTTCGCTGCCACAGAGAAAGAAAGAGGACCATTAAGTTGATGGAGGTTCTGTGATGTCACCTGTTCTCATCAGAGAGCTCCTCCCCAGCTCCAGGTACTTCTTCAGCCAGGCAGGACACACCTGGGTGTAGTAGTTCTTATCATATGCGAGTTGAGCTTTATTCTGATCCCACTTCAGTTTGGTGATGACACTCTTTGGTGGAGCGATCCACGTCTCTGTCTCCAGGTCCAATGATATGAAGTCTTCTCCATTATAACCATACTGCTCATAACCATTAACTTCTCCAGTCTCATCGTCCCAATCACATCCAGACATCTGCTGGTAAATGTGAAGACCTGAGAGAGAGACAGAGATCTGAGCTGTTATTATCACATCTTCACCACACACACACAGAGACACACAGAGAGACACACACACACAGACACACACACACACACACACATACAGAGAGAGACACAGACACACACACACACACAGAGAGACACACACAGAGACACACTGATAACAACTAATTCACAGTTGTTGATCTTTATTATTTTCTGCTGATCAGGTCAGAAGTTAAATGTCTTTTTCAGCACTACAGTATATAAATGTCTTCTGGCTTTGACTCTGTGTTTGGGTGAATCTGATCTAACGTGTAATTCTCTGCTGTGTTTATTACTTTGTGGACACACTGTGGTCAGCACAGGGACGTTCATCTGTTGCTCTGCTGTTTATTTTATATATTTAAGGTTCAAACTAATCATTCTTGTTGATTATGTATTTTTTAAATTCATCAATTACAATTTTAAACTGAAAAAAATATCAGAAAGTCGTGAAAATGTTTGTGACTGTTTTTAATTCATCAAAAAGTACGAGAAGCAAAAAACTCTAATATTTAAGAAACATCACAAAACATCTGAGATTTTTACTTGATAAAAAAATTGTGATCATTTAAAAATCTATTGATCACATGTTTGATTAATTAGTAAATATTTTGGATCAAATCTAATTAATGAAAATGTCTGTGTGTGTGTGTGCGTTTGTGTGAGTGTGTGTTCATGTGTGAGTGAGATTGTATTTGTGTGTGTGTGTATAATTATGTGTGAGTGTGTTTATGTGTGTGAGTGAGATTGTGTGTTTGTGTGTGTGTGTGTGTGTGTGTGTGCGTGCCTTTATGTGTGATTGTGGGCGTGTGTGTGATTGTGTGTGTGAATGTGATTGTGTTTGTGTGTTTGTGTGTGTGATTGTGTGCGTGTGTTCATGTGTGTGAGTGAGATTGTTTATGTGTGTAAGAATGTGTGAGTGTGTGTATGCGTGTGTTTATGTGTGTGCGTGCGACTGTGATTGTGTATTTTGGTGTGTGAGTGTAATTGTGTTTGTGCGTGTGATTGTGTGTGCGTGTTTATGTGTGTGAGTGTGATTGTATGTGTATGTGTGTGTGTGTATAATTATGTGTGAGTGTGTTTATGTGTGTGTTTGAGATTGTATGTGTGTGTGTGTGTGTGTGCGTGCCTTTATGTGTGATTGTGGGCGTGTGTGTGATTGTGTGTGTGAATGTGATTGTGTGTGTGTGTGTGTGTTTGTGTGTGAGTGTGATTGTTTATGTGTGTGTGTGTGTGCGACTGTGATTGTGTGTTTTGGTGTCAGAGTGTAATTGTGTGTGTGCGTGTGATTGTGTGTGCGTTTAAGTGTGATTGTGTGCATGTGTGCGAGTGTGTTTGTGTGTGTGTGAGAGAGAGTGTGTGTATGTGTGTGTGTTGTGTTATTATTAGAGAGTGAAATGTAAACAAACCTCCAGTTTGGTTGAAGCGTTCCTTTAAGATTTCCATGCTGGCTCTGAAGAAATGCTGTCTACCCAAAGCAACATGAGTCTGACTCTCCCAGAACTGTGAATCAGTTGCGTTTAACATCCAGTCCTGTTTGGGTTCTGCTTTCATTGTGTTGCTGTCATAGTGACCTACCTGAACTTCATCAACCAAACCAACAGCCACAAACTCTGGAAGGTTTTGGACTTGAGAGGACCCAGTGAGGAAAAACTTCAGAGAGTGAATCCCTGCAAGAAAAAGTTCAAGTCATGACTTTAGTTTTCAGACTGTTTTATAAATCACTCAGAGTCAAGAAGACATGAAGCACATTCAAGACAACTTCAGCTGTTGTGAGGTAAACAAACACAAAAACACATTCATAGATAAAACGTCTGCTCCAGAGTCCAGACTCTCTTTACTTTGAATATTCTGCTACGTCTTAAAAATGGATTCAATCTAACGACTCAAATGTTTAATATTAGAAAATAATATTTTCTACTGCAGAGTATTTAATGTGAAGTGAAAACTACTTCAATTTCCAGTTACTCGATGAGACTTTTATTCTTAAAGTCCTTAAATAGTTGGTTTCTCTCTCTTTATATATCAATATATATGTATCCATACATATATATTGATATATATTAATCCATATATACACATATACATTTATACTGGACCCAGTGAACAAAACAAAGTGGGACATTGTTACAGGAAGGGCTTGACTATTTTTTAAATGTATAGACTCAGAAAATATTTGACAACAATAACAACAAGACAACATGTTCATTAGGTTGTCAACAATATTTCTGATTCAGATCCATCGACTGAAAATAATTCATCTGTATGTTTGGCTCTGATTCCTAAGATGTCAAAGTCAAATACTTGTGACAAAGACATGTAATTGAGACTTGATGTTTAAATGTTAAACAGAAGCTTCATTATAAATAACTATAAATCTAATGATGTGTTCAAACAGAACTTGAATTAAGAAAATAAACGTGTGGTTTTTTAGATACATTTTTTTAAATGTAAAGATAAATGCACATCTTCTTTGTTTATTGTGTAAAAATACACTGTTGTGTATGCAAACATAAAGGCTGATACCTTCATATCTGTGACAGACTCACATCAAGCAGTCGGCTTCAGTGCAGATGTTATCACATTAGAAAGTATTAACAGACATCTGTCATGTATTCATCATGGAGGCAGCCTCGTCCTGATTCTTTGTCTCCCTGCTTCTTTTCACTGACATCATTTACATTAGAGATGAATTTGTGTTTTGTGTTAGTAACAATGTGTGTTGATTGTACTGGAGGAGGAGGTCACATTGATAACAGATCATTACTTAGTAATATCTCATGTCAGTGATGCTACTCACGGTCTTTATCAGACTAAATGATGTTGAACATTGTACCAACAAAACAGGAAGCTGTTTGGCCTCAGCAGGTTCCTGTTACTATGGAAACAGCGCCATCTACTGACTACAATAAGAAACCCAAACCTGAGTCGTCGCCATATTTGTCAGTTTACACAGTTTAGATGAATAACTGAGGTGTTTGAGGCACTGGGAGATGAATCATAAATAATTAAAACGATGTTAAAATATATATATTTACATAAATAACAGTCTTGATTCATATCAACAGACTGAACCTGTTTTTTCTTCACAACTTTTTATAAACCAACATGAAACATGAGACACGTCATGAACAACTAAGTCTGAAATAATAAAGTTCATAATGTGCACAAGACAAGAAACTCTTTATCGCTGAGTTTAAACCTGTCTTCGTTTTCCTGTTTCTTGATTAATCAGAGTCTGTTGGACTCTTTCGCTTCAGAATCGCTCGTCATTTGGTCCAGAACCAGCTCGGACCGTGTCGATCTTAATGGTTCTGACCAAAGTAAGAAATCAAATAACAGTCAGGATCAAAAGAAAGAAAAGTCCCTGTTCAGTTGATCTTTTCAGAAATAGAATATAAGCTTTCCAGTGTTGTGCATGAATGAGTTCAAAAGCACGCGTTCATTGAACACGTTCATTTTATGGAACGATGAACTGAAAGCGACTTAATGACAAATAATGAATTTGAACGTGAACACGTTCATATTATCTGAGGTCTAGCTAAAACGTTACGGAATGTTTTCCTTCTCCTGAGGAGAGACGCTGTCTAAATCGAATGCTTGCACCATGTCGTTGCTCAGTGCCGTAAAATTTTAGCAATGTAGCCTAACCTAAACCAACTAACTCGACTTCACACTACGTTACCCATGATTCATCGCACACACATGTAATCCAAACAAGCAACGTATTCCAAGACAACAGCTCTCGGTCTCATATAAAAATGGCAAGTGAAAGCAGAGACGAGACTCAGCGACTACATCCGATGCACCTTATTATTATTTGTGGGATTTTTACACACTGTCTGATAAAGATCCCGACATTAAAAATCTCACCTTTCTGTGCAAATTGTGTCCTCCTGCTCTGAAAATGCAAGTCCGGACGTCAGCCTCATCCGCATCTAATTTAAAACGGCATGTGGAGCTGAAGCATCCAGCTAGCCTAAAAAGTTACCTCCAAGTAATTGAAAGTCAAAAAAAGACCAAGACCCCCTGCCAACAGCCCCAAATGACCCAAACCACATTGTCTGCAGCCTTCAAGGGTATGATTTCCCAGCAACAGGTAGACAAACTCGTAATTGACTACATTGTTGGAGATTTAGAGCCTCTGAGTAAAGTGGAAAAGCCCTCCTTCATCAGACTAGTGAATGGTTTGCAACCAGGCAGACGTGTGCCTTCAAGAAGGCAGGTTCAGGGACTGTTAAATAAAGAATTCAGTGAGATTATCAGTAACCTTAAAGCTGAACTTGCTGATATTGACCATGTTTGCACAACAGCAGATTGTTGGTCAGCTGTCAACAAAGGATGTATGGGCATTACCATTCATTGGCTGGACAAAAATGATATATCACAGAGAAGGTCAGCAGTCCTTGCATGCCGCCGTGTCAGAGGAGCACACACATATGATGTGCTGGCAAAAGTGTTGGCAGATGTGTATAAGGAGTTTAAAATTCAAAACAAAATTGTGTGCACTGTGACAGACAACGCTTCAAATTTTGTTGAAGCATTCAACTGTTTTGGAAAGAGTGTTGCCATTACTGATGCAGCTGATGAAGCAACTGAAGATGATGCATCAGAAGAATCTGGCCCTGCTAGTGAGAGCTCAGATGAGGATGATGGGATTGAGCCTGCACCTCTCTCAGATTTAGAGGATCCTTGCCTTCCACCTCACAGAAGGTGCATGGCTCACACCTTAAATCCAGTTGCCAAAGACACAGAAAAGGTATCTGATAGACAGTACAAAACGCGAGCGAGGCCCGTCTTTTCAAAGGCATCTGCTCTATGGAACAGAGTGAAAAGAAGTCCAAAAGCCTCCGATTTTGTTGAGGAAAAGCTTGGGATTGGCTTTGTAACACCAAATGATACACGTTGGAACTCTATGTTCCTCTCCATGCAGCGACTGTCTAAAATAGCAACTATGATTCCCCAGGCCAGTCTGTCTACGGATCCTGAATATGACAGACTTCTCCTGCACACTGTCTGTGATGAGTTTGGCCTACGTCGATTTACTCCAGAAGAAATCGACTTCATACACAAGTTTGTGAATGTGATGAGCCCCCTAGCATCTGCCCTGAACATCCTTCAGGGGGAGAAAAACACATTCCTTGGGTTCCTGGCTCCCACTATTGTCCAGCTGAAGAATGATTTGAATGGCCTATTGATGAGAGTTTCGAGCCTACGGCTACGCAAGGTTTAATTGCATGTCGTCCCTCATCCACAACATGATATAATCACTCTCAAAAGAGTGGAAGGCGTGCTAGAGAAAACATACTGGCAGCTATACTACTGCCAGCATTCAAGATGGACTGGGTGGAGGATGAGATTAAGCGCTTGCAATATCGCATGATGTTTTTAGCAAGAATTTCAATCTGTTGACATAGCTAATGACTCTAATCAAGCCCAGTCATCTGGTGGCTCTGAGAGCAAAAGGTCATCCTTTTTCAAATTTAACCGCCCATCAAGTGTCAAAAAGTCTGAGGTGGACATTTACCTGGATGCACAGACCAATGATGACTTCACGGAGTACATACCAGTCTTACCAAAACTGACAAAGCTGTTTGTCAAATACAACACAGCACTCCTTGAGCGCTCCAGTAGAGAGGCTATTCAGCATTGGTGGCCAGGTCTTTAGGCCCAGGAGAAACAGGTTGGGAGATGCCAACTTTGAAAAGCAATTGCTTTTAAATGCTAACAAAAGCAGTAGTCTAGTCTGTGGACTAAGCAAGCTTGTGTGATTCTTTGATAAGAACATTGTTTACATGTTTGTTTATTCAGAGTTTTGAGTGTCAGTCCCATAACAGAGGGCACCTGAGTTCTACAGGGTGCAGTTTACAGTATAAAGAGTTAAAGGGAGTTTTTGATGTTCAAATGCAGGTCATCAGTACTTGTTAAGTTGTCCAAGTAATATTTCAGGACTTCGTCTGAAAAGTTAACAACCTGCCTCTCTGATCAAATGATAAGATGGCGCCGCGGACGGCTGCCTCGGTGTGTTGGTGCGCGATGTTTTGTCTTGTTTTGTTAGTTAATTCAGTGTTTTGCCTAAGAACGGGAGGTCTTTCACCAGAGAAATGTTCATGAACATCAGGGTCATAACTCCTGAGAATTTATTTCCGACTTTCATTGCCTCATCTGTCGAAATTTTGGATATTCTGGTCAAAGGTGCCCTCACATTCGTACATACAGTGAAGCGACGGAGGAGAGGTAAACGGTGCGGTTCGCTTGTGCGTCTCCGCCGGCGGGGACTTCGCACACCGCTACCAGGTATATTCCTCTCCAACGTGCGTTCACTGTGCAACAAGCTGGACGAACTCCAGCTACTAGTTGGTAAGAACAGAGACTTCTCCTCATCTTCCGTCCTGGGCTTCACGGAGACGTGGCTGTGTGGATCGATACCGGACTCTGCGCTGCAGTTGGCTGGCTTCCAACTTTTCAGAGTGGACCGCCACACGGAACTCTCCAGCAAGACGAAAGGTAGAGGAATCTGCCTCTATACTAACTGCGGCTGGTGCAATGATGTGACAGTGATTCAACAGCACTGTTCTCCTGATCTGGAATATTTTTTTATCCAATGCAAACCCTTCTACTCCCCCCGTGAGTTCGTTTCATTCATTCTGGTCGGTGTTTACATTCCACCGGAGGCTAACGTGCAAGAGGCACAACGCATGCTCGCCGACCAGATACTGTGTGTGGAACGGACTAACCCGGACTCCTTAGTTATTGTCCTCGGCAACTTTAACAAAGGAAATCTCACCCGCGAACTCCCCAAATACAAACAATTTATTAAATGCCCGACCAGAGAGGAGAACATTCTGGATCACTGTTACACCTGTTAAGACTAAAATCTATGTTTTCCTTTGAATATTTGTTAAGACTAAAATCTATGTTTTTCTTTGAATATGTGTCTGTGAAGATGGCAATGAAACTGAACTAAACAAGTGCAGTATGTTGGACAGGGGTGGGGGCAGGGGCAGTTTGGGCTGAATCTGAATATGTGGGAGAATGTGTGGCCTTCACATAGTGACTGTTAGTAGCCGTTGCTGGCTGGTTTTAATCTTGAAGTTGGTTGTGTGTGTGTGTGCCTCACATCGCAGTTCAGTCTTGCACCTGTCTGATAATGCCTGTTTGAGAAGACTGTACATCTGTGGCAGACAATAAACTGTACTTTAACTTGTTCTCATACCTAACTTACTATATTACAGCCTAAACTCCATTAGCTATATTCAAACATCACACATACATGAATGCACTGTTTTCTTAAAAAACTGTGACATACCCTTAGAAAGAATTCAAGCAGCTGCCACTAGGGTCTGAAGGACAGATAGGAAAATGTGCATGCCATACTGAAGACTCACAAGCTGTCAGCCGATTCAAGGCTTGTTTTAAAACACCAAACCAAACACTGTCAGAATGTGAAGATTTGTCCCAGCTACTGTCAAAGGAGGGATGAAACTGGGAGCAGCTCCTCATCATTGGCGAATTCCAGTGCCTTGAGGCTGGGACCAGCCTGTGCACTAGCCACGTGACTCCCCCTCCTGCTGAAGTTCTACCTATTATTATAAATATTGCACCTGTCGTCCGCTCGGGGCGACTCTTGACTTCCCTGGCGGTATTAGGCGGCTTGCGGGTTGTACGTTGAGTGCCCATAGCTATGTAGTAGCTGTTCATTGCTTCTAAATAAATACTTTTTTGAACCAGACCGACTCTACCATCTCTACCTAAGGAAAAAAGAACACGACACACCACAGTAAGCAGTGCCTATCACGCCGTCCCCCGGGCTGCACTGGGACTCTCGGACCACGTCATGGTCCATTTGATTCCTGCATACAGGCAGAAACTAAAACTCTGCAAACCTGTTGTGAGGACTTCAAAGCAGTGGACCAGTGAAGCTGTGGAGGATCTTCAGGCGTGCTTGGACTGTACAGATTGGGAGGTGTTCAGGGCTGCTACAAACAGTCTGGACGAGTACACAGAGGCTGTGACTTCTTATATCAGCTTCTGTGAGGACAGCTGTGTTGCATCACGCACCAGGGTGTGTTACAACAATGACAAACCCTGGTTCACAGCCAAACTCAAAAAGTTAAGGTTGGAGAAGGAAGAGGCGTTCAGGAGTGGGGACAGAGACAGGTTTATAGAGTCGAAATACAGGTTTAGCAAGGAGGTGAGAGAAGCTAAACGTCTGTACTCGGAGAAACTCCAACACCAGTTCTCAGCCAATGACTCTGCCTCTGTCTGGAAAGGACTTAGGCAGATTACAAATTGTAAGCCTAGAGCCCCCCACTCCACTAACGACCCACGCCTAGCCAATGACTTGAATGAGTTTTACTGTCGCTTTGAAAGACAATGGGACAGTCCTGACACCATCCCCCGTGACACCACCCTCCAGCCCATCAACTGTACCTCCCCCACCATAGCAAAGGCCTGCGCCTTTCCACAACTGCCCACCTCAGAGCCCCCTCCCTCCTCCCCTATCAGAGTGACGACTCTCTCCATCCTGGAGAGGGACATCAACAGACTCTTCAGGAGACAGAACCCCCGCAAAGCAGCTGGGCCAGACTCGGTCTCTCCATCAATCCTGAAACACTGTGCTGATCAGCTGTCTCCGGTGTTCACAGCCATTTTTAACACCTCACTGGAGACATGCCACGTACCAGCCTGCTTCAAGACCTCCACCATCATCCCTGTCCCCAAAAACAAAGATCACTGGACTCAATGATTACAGACCCGTCGCCCTGACCTCTGTGGTGATGAAGGCATTTGAGCGCCTTGTGCTGTTCCACCTCAAAGCCATCACTGACCCTCTCCTGGACCCCCTGCAGTTTGCCTACAGAGCCAACAGGTCTGTAGATGATGCAGTAAACATGGCTTCACTTCATCCTCCAGCACCTGGACTCCTCAGGAACCTACGCCAGGATCCTGTTTGTGGACTTCAGCTCTGCCTTCAACACCATCATTCCGGCTCTGCTACAGGACAAGCTCTCCCAGCTGAGTGTGCCTGACTCCACCTGCAGGTGGATCACAGACTTCCTGTCTGACAGGAGGCAACACGTGAGGCTGGGGAAGCATGTCTCTGATTCCAGGACCATAAGCACCGGTTCCCCTCAAGGCTGTGTTCTTTCCCCTCTACTCTTCTCCCTGTATACCAACAGCTGCACCTCCAGTCACCAGTCCGTCAAACTCCTTAAGTTCGCGGACGACACCACCCTCATTGGGCTCATCTCTGGTGGGGATGAGTCCGCCTACAGATGGGAGATTGACCATCTGGTGACCTGGTGTGGTCAGAACAACCTGGAGCTCAATGCTCTGAAAACAGTGGAGATGGTTGTAGACTTTAGAAGGAACTCAGCCCCACCCACCCCCATCACCCTGAGACTCCCAGTCGACACTCGAGTCCTTCCGCTTCCTGGGCACCATCATCTCCCAGGACCTCAAGTGGGAGCTGAACATCAGCTCCCTCACCAAAAGAGCTCAACAGAGGATGTACTTCCTGCGGCAGCTGAAGAAGTTCAACCTGCCAAAGACAATGATGGTGCACTTCTACACCTGCATCATCGAGTCCATCCTCACCTCCTCCATCACCATCTGGTACGCTGCTGCCACTGCCAATGACAAAGGCAGACTGCAGCGTATCATCCGTTCTGCTGAGAAGGTGATTGGCTGCAATCTTCCATCTCTACAGGACCTGTTTGCCTCTAGGACCCTGAGGCGTGCAGGTAAGATTGTGGCCGATCCTTCCCACCCGGGTCACAAACTCTTCAAGGTACTTCCCTCCGGCAGGAGGCTGCGGTCCATCAGGACCAAAACCTCACGCCACAAGACCAGCTTCTTCCCAGCTGCAGTTGGCCTTATCAACAAGGCCCGGGACCCCCACCTGACTTGGACTCTTATCCCACCCCCATGCCTCAAGTCTGTGTTACATTAACACACATTACATTGCACATTCACATTGCACTCCTGTTTTGCATTTTGCATTTTACTTTACTTTTTATATCTTTTTATATATTGTAGTACTTATTGTGTTTTTATGTTTTATGTTCATTGTGTGCACCTATATACCAAGGCAAATTCCAGGTAGGTGTAAACCTACTTGGCAATAAATACATTCTGATTCTGATTGAGCTGTTTGATAAAAATGGCCATCTTGATTTTCATGTTTCATTTCATTTCATTTTCATTTCATGTTTTTTTACAATATTACATAGCCTACATTATTGAACTGAAGCCATTATGTAAAGGTAGGTGCAACAGACAAATAAAACAAACCCCCCAAAAAACTTTTTGTCCTCTGTCCACACATTTATTTTATAAATTTAAATGATAGAATTTAAGGTCTAGCCTAATAATTGGTTTCATAGCAAGGCATAGCACTATGATTTGTTGTGCCGTTTGTTTGCAGGGTATGAATAAATAAACTAAACAATTAGCAATAATTAAAAAAAAACTAAAAAAACATTCGTTTTAGGAATTGATACATATGAAGTACAGTTTAAGGCAAGGGGTAGTGATGGATAAAGTTTTCTTTAAAAAACAAGTTAAGTCTTTCATTCTCACTTTCCACCTTAAAACTATGAAATGAACTGAACTATGAACTAGTTCAGAATTTAAATGGTGAACTATGAACTATTCATGTTTACTTGTATGAACTGAACTTTGAACTAGTTCCTGAGAGGTGTGAACTTGCACAACACTGAAGCTTTCCTTCTTACATGAGATCGATGACATTCACTAACATGAACTTTTAAATCATTTCTTTGAAACGTTATTAAACTTCTCAAATCTGCAACGAAGGAACCAAACATCAAACATTACAATAGACCTGAAATCATTTTAGTGTCTTTTAAAAACATGGAGCATTTTTCCTTTCACTTCAAATCGACCAAATACAATAAAATAAAGTAGAAACGTGGACTTTAACTCACGTGCCGTCGCGCTGTGTGCTCCTGCCAGTAGAAGCAGGGACAGTACAGTGAACATGGTGAGCGGTGGTGTATTCCTCTTTGCTGGGCTGAAGGTAGATGAGCTCTTTTCTTCACAGAGAGACGGACTGTGGCGAAAAGAGACGGAAACCAGGGGAGACGAGGACAAACTGTGGGGCGGGGACATCCTCTGAGCCAATGGGAATTTAGGATCAGCCTTTACAGTTCCGATGTCATCAGTTTCAGGGCAGATTTCAGTTTTTCCAGGAAGAAGCAAAGCACCGCTCTGATCTGAGTGAGTGTGAGCGAGAGATAAGTGGATCTGCTCATGTCTGATAATGAAAACAAACTCAATCACAAAGTGGTTTTACACACGACTACAAAAACAACTGTATAATAATAATAATGAGATTATTAAAGACAGCAGCAAATCAAACATGAGAATTTCCTTCATAATAAAACCACCACAATCATTTTCTTGTCATGTGTAAAATGTCTTTGTCGTTTTCCTGTTGAGACTCACAGGTTTGACCAAATAGCTTTTTCCTTTCTGCTCTTACAGGTCAAATCCACATTAGTTTATTCTCGGGACAATAATGAACATTTGAACTTTCACAGATGTGTTGAACTTTTCTACACGTTGAATCACAAAGAGGCAGAAATCCCAGAGAACATCAGAGACTTTATTAAAAACAGAAGTACAAAAGGAAGGAAACAGCAAAGCAGCTTAATGTAACATTTACATACAAACAGATTTATGGAATCATGAGACAGATTATATTTCCAGACCCTAAGATGTGGATGTGTTGGTGTCTATATATGTACATTTAGATTTGTATTATTTAAATGATTTTACAAGGATGCCCCAACACCAGGAATATAAAACTGTAACTACGATGATCTTTAAATTAACTGCATGTGAACAGTGTTGTGATACTTTCATTGTTTTTGAAAATGTGTTTTACTTCACTCCAGGTAAAGAAAAAGTAATAATCCTCATTTGATTTACCAATATTTAAACAAACATTTATCAGAGGGAAGATTACATTTCTTATTTTTAACTAAAAGATCAAATTTAATCGACGCCACCATTTATTTTTCATATTTGTCAGTTGTGTTGTTTGTATTTCAATCAATGTCTGACCCTGAATATCAGTTTATGATTTGAGTGATGAATAATCAATGAGTTCCCAGCGTAAGGGGGAGACTGTGGTGACACTGCTTCTCGTCCATAAACCTAAAGAGAGAAAAAATAAATAAAAATGAAATGTTCAGTTCCACAAAGCCACGTATTTTATGTATTTACAGTATTGAGACCTAATATTTCCATGATTCTCTCAGTGAAATTAAAGCTTACTCAGAAAAAATACACTAATCTTAAATTGATAAGCCCTTAATATTGGGTTTATTAACATTGTAATTGTTGTGTCACTGCTGATATTTGAGTTTTAATTCAACATTTAATCTGTCCTATTAACGTGAAGGTTTCTGATCTGTGCCTTGCTCTCAGCAGATTGTTTTATTTCTAATTAAAACAGAGGTTTTACACATGATCACACATATGTTACTTTGCACTTAGTTTGAGGCAGTTTTGTTGAACAGATGAAGCAACTCACTGTGTTCAGGAGGACGTCTCACTTGGAGAATTAGAACCTTGTTCATCTGATCTCAGCGGCTGTAAGGCACCTGGATCTTTTCCAGCTGTGAGGTCAGAAACACATCGTTAGTCCATCCTCCTCTGAACAGACACTTTTATTACAAACCACCAACACTGCAGGGAACAGTCCTGAAAACTCTCTTCAGCACAAAATCAACCCTATCTAATCTACAGAGGGTTTACTAGAGTCCTGCACTGGGTCCGGTTCCTGTGGGGAGCCTCGTATCCAATGAAATAAATATGGGCAGTAGTGTAGACAAGGCCTGAGTGAACATTTGAAGAAATTCCTCGAGGCATTCCTGAGATGTCGTGTTCACAAGATGGGGCAAACGGATGAACAGCCTGAAAACCTCGCGCCTCCTGACTGTCGCAGTGTAGACCAGTACAAAGTGGACCAATTACAAAGTGGACAAGTACAAAGTGGACAA
This sequence comes from Hippoglossus stenolepis, assembly GCF_022539355.2. NCBI lineage: Eukaryota > Metazoa > Chordata > Actinopteri > Pleuronectiformes > Pleuronectidae > Hippoglossus > Hippoglossus stenolepis. The sequence goes on from NC_061499.1 coordinate 3,802,314, forward strand.
GAGGTGTTAGGGGTGTTTATAAAACTGGACATGTTAGTACTTTCAGCTGCTGTGCAAACGTGACGTGATGTCCTCATAAAGCATGTTAGTATAAAAGAAAACAGAATAGAAGTAGAAGTTTTACTTACGAGGTGAGGGACATTGGGCTGAAATAAAAGAAAATACAAATGATTTCAGTTATTACAGTAAAAACACAAACTGAATTGTGTCATGTTTTTCTCTAGTGGCGATCCTCCTCAAGCGATCGACAACATACTGTCACTTCTTATTGTTTGTGTGCTGGACGCTGTGTGCAGAGCTTTTATAAACAGTCTTGGTGCAGAGGAAGTTAGAAAACTTTGTGTGAACCCTGCAGCTCTGAAACAGATGTTGGTGTGTGAGGAACTGAAGTTTGTTTCGTGAGGTTTGATCTGAACGAGCATTAATTAGAAAGTCTAAAATCAAAACACCAGAAAAATATTGGACAAAGCTTCTGTGTTGGTCTCTCACCTTTCTTCTTCCTGTACACGATGAGTCCAATGACAGCGCTGGCGACAGCGAGGCGACCACTGCAGCGATGATGATGGTGGTCACGTTGGTGGGCTTCTCTGTTGAGCGGAATAAAAACAAAGCATCACAACCTGAACAGATGAAGCAGGTTGGACGACAAGAATCTCCCTGAACCACAATCCTGTCCTGAGACACAACAAACACACACAGACACTAACGTGTGAGTTTGTCCTGCTGTTGTTTCTACTTTCAGTTTTCTTCTGTACATAATGACTTATCTGTGCTTATTCACGCTGGTTTGTCTTAAACTTTACTTCAGTAACTAAATCATTTCATGGACTCATCTTCTACAACAGAGCAGCAGTCGAGTCTTAACAGTGACTATAATGTTCACATGTTGAAATCATAGACTAATGAAATAAACACAGACGACACGTCTCACTTCCTCCACTTTCCAGAAATGGCAAATATCCAGATACGACGCGCCATCTTGCACATAAATCTATACATTTATTTATATACATTGATGAAAGAAAACTTCTCCTGCTACACATCAGCCAACATGACCTGCAGGACTGTTACTGTAGATGAAATGTGTGTTTCTCAGCGTCATCACTGGTTCAAGTTTCACCTCTGTTGGACTCGACTGAGTCTTTGTCCAGTTTGGTGACGATGCCCTCCTTCACACCAGAGATCTGGAACACACAGTCGTACCTCCTCCAGTCTTCAGGGGAGATGGATGAAACCTTCAGGTCAGCGCTCATCTGGAAGGTCCCGTCATGGTTGGGGAGGACCTCTCCGAGGTCCACGTCCTCATGAAGCTCCTCCCGTCTTTCCTCCAGAACAACATGGCGCTGTCGGTAGAAACCTGTAGCGTGGCAGCTGACTGGAGAGGAGGAGACTTCTGGAGAAGAGAAATCCTGGGAAGCTCTGGGGAGGAAAAAGAAAGACAGTTTATGGGTTATTATAATGTATTGCAAACTAATAATATCATTCCTGTTTGATTCCATTTATTTTGCATTAGTCATGTCTGTTAATATACGAGACAAGTGAACAAACTGTGAGATGTGAGTGAGAGACAGAGGCTGAAGTGATGCAAAGACACTGGGGTGGACGATATGACGTAAAAGTAATATCACAGTATTTATTGACAGGTTTTATATCACAGTATTTATGAAGTAAACTTCCTGTAGTGGACAGGTCCTGATCACTTCTGATTAATGTTGGTATTTTTGTTAAAGTGCAAAGTGAGTGCAGGTTGGTCGGGCAGTGAGGAGGAGGACACTCGGCTGGGTCTCAATTCAGGGCGGCATCCTTCAGAGGACCGGTCTAATCCATTCATCAGTGACTCCAAGTGAACTGTGCCAGATGTAATGAAGTTCCTAGGGCAGTGCTATTATGTCACATTCACAGTAACATGGGTCACTGTGACCTTGACCTTTGACCTCCAGGCACCAAAATCTAATCAAAACCAATCAATCTTTGAGTCCATGTGAAAGTTTGTACCAAATCTGAAGCTGATCTTGCGATATCATGTTAAAAAAAACATAAATATACTTTGTGCAGCTACCGTGACCTTGACCTTTTGACCTTTGTCCACCAAAATGTTTTCAGTTCATTTGTGAGTCAAAGTGAATGTTTGTGCTAAATTTGAAGAAATTCCTTCAAGCTGATGTTAAGATATCACATTCAAGAAAAAACTATTGTTTGAGGCCACATTGACCTTGACCTTTGGCTACTAAAATCAAGTGAGTTAATCCTTGAGTCAAAGTGAATGTTTGCACCAAATTTGAGGAGATTCCCTCAAAGCATTCTGGAGATATCGTGTTCAGAGCAATGGGACGGACGACCCGAGAGCATGATGCCTGCGGCCACTAGGTGTCACCAGAGCGGAGGCATGAAAAGAGCAGAGAGAGAGAGAGAGAGAGAGAGAGAGAGAGAGAGAGAGAGAGAGAGGGAGAGAGAGAGACAGAGAGGGAGAGAGAGAGAGAGAGAGAGAGAGAGAGAGAGGAGGAGAGACAGAGAGAGGGAGAGGAGAGAGAGATGATAACAGACAGTGAGCAGACTGAGTCCCAGCTTCTGTGTATTTCTCTCGTTCGCTGCCACAGAGAAAGAAAGAGGAACATTAAGTTGATGGAGGTTCTGTGATGTCACCTGTTCTCAGCAGAGAGCTCCTCCCCTGCTCCAGGAACTTCTTCAGCGATGAAGGACACTCCTGGAGGTAGTAATACTTACGATATGCAAGATCAGCTTTATCCTGATCCCACTTCAGTTTGACGATAAAACTCTTTGGTGTTGGAGCGATCCACGTCTCTGTCTCCAGGTCATATGATAAGAAGTCTTCTCCATCATAACCATACTGCTCATAACCATTAACTTCTCCAGTCTCATCGTCCCATTCACAGCCGTACATGTACTGGTCAATGTGAACATCTGAGAGAGAGACAGAGATCTGAGCTGTTATCATCACATCTTCACCACACACACACACAGAGAGACACACACAGAGAGACACACAGAGTGACACACACACACACACACACACACACACACACACACACACACACACACACACACACACACACACACACACACACACACACACACACACAGTACAAACCTCCACCAAGGCCCAACAGTCACTCATAAATATCAGTCCCCTAAACGTGTCCTATTTGTTTCATCAAGATCCGCGAGTTACTCTCTGAAAATCAAGGAAAACGTTGAAAAACCTAAAGAGATAAAAGCTGTTCCTGGATCAGCCCCTGATCTGCTGCTGAGTTTCATGAGTTCTTCTCTGACCCACAACACATCCTTCCACAGAGTTTACTGATAACAACTAATTCACAGTTGTTGATCTTTATTATTTTCTGCTGATCAAGTCATAAGTTAAATGTCTTTTTCAGCACTACAGTATATAAATGTCTTCTGGCTTTGACTCTGTGTTTGGGTGAATCTAATCGGGGAAAAAAATTGTATGTGTTTTCATGTGTGTGAGTGTGTGGGACTGTGACTGTGATTGTGTGTTAATGTGTATGTGTGTTTGTGTGAGCGTGTTTATGTGTGTGAGAGTGTGAGAGAGAGTGTGTGTATGTGTGTGTTGTGTTATTATTAGAGAGTGAAATGTAAACAAACCTCCAGTTTGGTTGAAGAGTTCCTTTGCGACTTCAATGTTGGCTTTGAACCACTGCTGGTGACCCAAAAAGATCCCAGTCTGCCTCTCCCAGAACTGTGAATCAGTTTCTTTTAACATCCAGTCCTGTTTGGGTTCTGCTTTCTTTGTGTTGCTGTCATAGTGAATCATCTGAACGTCATCAACCAAACCAACAGCCACAAACTCTGGAAAGTTTGAGACTTGAGAGGACACACTGTAGAAATACTTCAGAGAGTGAATCCCTGCAAGAAAAAGTTCAAGTCATGACTTTAGTTTTCAGACTGTTTTATAAATCACTCAGAGTCAAGAAGACATGAAGCTCATTCAAGACAACTTCAGCTGTTGTGAGGTAAACAAACACAAAAACACATTCATAGATAAAACGTCTGCTCCAGAGTCCAGACTCTCTTTACTTTGAATATTCTGCTACGTCTTAAAAATGGATTCAATCTAACGACTCAAATGTTTAATATTAGAAACAAATATTTTCTACTGCAGAATATTTAATGTGAAGTGAAAACTACTTCAATTTCCAGTTACTCTTTGAGACTTTTATTCTTAAAGTCCTTAAATAGTTGGTTTCTCTCTCTTTATATATCAATATATATTTATCCATATATACACATATACATTTATACTGGACCCAGTTAACAAAACAAAATGGGACATTGTTACAGGAAGGGCTTGAGTATTTTTAAATGTATAGACTCAGAAAATATTCGACAACAATAACAATAAGACAACATGTTCATTAGGTTGTCAACAACATTTCTGATTCAGATCCATCGACTGAAGATAATTCATCTGTATGTTTGGCTCTGATTCCTAAGATGTCAAAGTCAAATACTTGTGACAAAGACATGTAATTGAGACTTGATGTTTCAATGTTGAACATAAGCTTCATTATAAATAACTATAAATCTGATAATGCATCCAAACAGAACTTGAATTAAGAAAATAAACGTATGTTTTTTTGGATACATTTTTTTAAATGTAAAGATAAATGCACATCTTCTTTGTTTATTGTGTAAAAATACACTTGGTGCATGTGTGCAAACATAAAGGCTGATACCTTCATATCTGTGACAGACTCACATCAAGCAGTCAGGCTTCAGTGCAGATGTTATCACATTAGAAAGTATTAACAGACATCTGTCATGTATTCATCATGGAGGCAGCCTCGTCCTGATTCTTTGTCTCCCTGCTTCTTTTCACTGACATCATTTACATTAGAGATGAATTTGTGTTTTGTGTGAGTAACAATGTGTGTTGATTGTATTGGAGGAGGAGGTCACATTGATAACAGATCATTAATTAGTAATATCTCATGTCAGTGATGTTACTCACAGTCTGTAATAATCTGTTCAGTCTGTGTCTGTTTGTATTCACTTCCTGTTTTATTTTGTTGTCTGGGTTCTTGTGTCTAGTGTCTAGTTCTACTTCCTGTTGGTTTCCCCACACACCTGTACCTTGTTTGTCATTAAGCTTTCCCTATTTATACCCTGTGTTTCCCCTCACCCTCTGCCAGATTGTCATTGTCTCCTTCGTGTGTTCATGCTCTCCAGCGTTAAGTTCTGTGTGTTTGCTTACCTGGTTTTGGACTCTGCCTGGATTACCGACTTTGGATTTTGTGCCTTTTCCCTGAATGGACTTGTTTGCTTCTCTGACTGCCTACCCGTGTATGACCTCTGGATTGCTAAAGTAAAGTTTTATTTTGTACTTTATTTTTTGTCTCCCGTGCTTCCTTTTGCAACTGAGTCGCTGCTTTGTACAGAACCGTCACACGGTCTTTATCAGCCTAAATGATGTTGAACATTGTACCAACAAAGCAGGAAGCTGTTTGTCCTCAGCAGCTTCCTGTTACTATCGAAACAGCGCCATCTACCGTCTACAATAAAAAACCCAAACCTGAGTCGTCGCCATATTTGTCAGTTTACACAGTTTAGATGAATAACGTAAGTTATGACTATAACTATGGATCTATGAGACCGAACGATGACCGTCACCACGGTCTTTACCTTGAATGATGCCCTCATCTCCCTATCCTCGAGACCATATGACAACAAAGTCACGTGAGTGACCTTAGGGGGCTGGGCTCGCCGGCCATGAAGCACCCCGCTGAGCGTGTTCTCCTTGTCTGAAAGAGGGACCCCCCTCAAAGAAGCCCAGGAGGTGGCCACACTCCTGGTGGAATGAGCTACCAAGGTATCTGGGACTGGTAGGTTCTGGCCAGAATAGGCCTCAGCGATAGTGTTAACAATCCAATGGGACAAACACTGTTTAGACACAGGGTGACTGACTTTTTTACCACCAAAACAGACAAATAACAGAGTGTGAGCCCCTCAAAGACTGTGTGCGTGCAATTTAAGCCTTTAGCGCCCTTACTGGGCACAAAGTAGGCAGGCCGGCTTCCTCCTGCAGTAGAGCTGGATCAGGTGGAAAAGTGCTGATCCAACCACCTGATTTACCATCTGAGGATTTATGACTTTAGGCAACAACAAGGGGTTTGTCCAGAGAGACACCCCTGAGTCACCTGCCCTCCATCTTAAACAATCGTCACTTACAGACAGAGCATGCAACTCACTCACCCTCTTGGCAGAGCAAATAGCCAGGAGGAAAGCTGCGTTGTGAGACAGAAACTTAAGGCTGGATTACCCTATGGGTTCATAGGGAGACTGCATCAGGGACCGTAATACCAAGGGGAGTTCCCATGATGGAGCCCTGGGAGCCCTGCTTGGTCGCAGGCGGTATGCTCCTTTATTGAACTGAGACACTAAAGGATGTCTCCCAACTGTAACATCTCCAACTGTCTTGTGGAAGAAAGAAATTGCAGCAGTGTATACCTTAATAGTGCTGGGCGCCCTGTTCGAGTCCAAAAGTGACTGAAGGAAGCGGAGAACCAGCTCAATAGAACAAGTGGCTGGATTTTCCTGTCTGTTGTGACACCATCTAGAAAACACCCTCCACTTTTGGCCGTAGTTAGCCCGAGTGGAGGGATACCGGGCATTGTCTATGGTCCTCAGGACAGCCTCATCTAACCCCTGAGAGAGGCACTGAGAGGGTTAGGGGGGGATGTGTGATCTGGGGTGCCATATCTGACCTTCTGCCTGTGAGAGGAGGTCTGCCCTGACTGGCAGGGGCCATGACCGTGAACCAGGCGAAGGAGCGTTGGGAACCAATGCCTCCCTGGCCACCTGGGGGCTATTAACAGCACCTCGTAGTGGCCCGAGGCGATCCGGTTGAGTACCTGGGGAATCAGAGGGAATGGAGGAAAAGTGTACAACAACTCTTCCGGCCATTCTTGAGATAGTGCATCTAGGCCTAGAGGACCTCCCTTGACTTTCAGAGAGAACCACATCCTGCAGTGGGTTGTCTCTGCTGATGCAAATAGGTTGGTCTGAGCCGTGCCAAACCCTCCTAACCCTAACCCTCATAAATAACTAAAATGATGTTAAAATATATATATTTACATAAATAACAGTCTTGATTCATATCAACAGACTGAACCTGTTATTTCTTCACAACTTTTTATAAACCAACATGAAACATGAGACACATCATGAACAACTAAGTCTGAAATAATAAAGTTCATAATGTGCACAAGACAAGAAACTCTTTGTTTTATCGCTGAGTTTAAACGTTGCTTCGTTTTTCACTGTTTCCTGATTCATCGGAGTCTGTTGGACTCTTTCGCTTCAGAATCGCTGAGTCATTTTGTCCAGAACCAGCTCGGACCGTGTCGATCTTAATGGTTCTGACCAGAGTAAGAAGTCAAGTAACGGTCAGGATCCAAAGAAAGAAAAGTCCCTGTTCAGTTGATCTTTTCAGAAATAGAATATAATCTTTCCTTCTTACATGAGATCGATGACATTCACTAACATGAACTTTTAAATCATGTCTTTGAAACGTTACTAAACTTCAAACATCAAACATTACAATAGACCTGAAATCATTTTAGTGTCTTTTAAAAACATGGAGAATTTTTCCTTTCACTTCAAATCGACCAAACACAATCAAATAAAGTAGAAACGTGGACTTTAACTCACGTGCCGTCGCGCTGTGTGCTCCTGCCAGTAGAAGCAGGGACAGTACAGTGAACATGGTGAGCGGTGGTGTATTCCTCTTTGCTGGACTGAAGGTAGATGAGCTCTTTTCTCCACAGAGAGACGGACCGTGGAGAAAAGAGACGAAAACCAGGGGAGACGAGGACAAACTGTGAGGCGGGGACATCCTCTGAGCCAATGGGAATTGAGGATCAGCCTCCACGTCACTTAAAACTTGGTGAAAGGAAAAGTGAAAGTAAAGATCTGCTCGTGAGGATGTGTTTGTGTAGAGTGAGTGTGAGCGAGAGATCACAAAGTGGTTTTACACACGACTACAAAAACAACTGTATAATAATAATAATGAGATTATTAAAGACAGCAGCAAATCAAACATGAGAATTTACTTCATAATAAAACCACCACAATCATTTTCTTGTCATGTGTAAAATGTCTTTGTGATTTTCCTGTTGAGAGTCACAGGTTTGACCAAATAGCTTTTTCCTTGCTGCTCTTACAGGTCAAATCCACATTAATTTATTCTCTGGGACAATAATGAACATTTGAACTTTCACAGATGTGTTGAACTTTTCTACACGTTGAATCACAAAGAGGCAGAACATCAGAGACTTTATTAAAAACAGAAGTACAAAAGGAATGAAACAGCAAAGCAGCTTAATGTAACATTTATCTATAAAAACCCAACAAGAAGAGAAATTGAGCCTCAACGTTCAGTTTCTACACTGTAAAAATGAAAACTTGAAATTGTGTTACTGCGATTTACACATCTGGAAAACTAATTTTGTACTACTGCTCGTGTTGTGTGTCCGTGTGTGACAACAACTCATCATTGTGTGTAATTTGATGTTACTTCGTATAAATCATGAATCAGTATATTTCCTGGAAAATGAAATTGAATCATTAACCGGATGATTTGTGTCTGAGTCGAATTATCAAGACGATTCACCACAGTGATGATGAACAACTTTCTGAAACTGTCAAAGTGACCTGCAGTAATCTGAGCAGCGACAGATAAAGAGCTGCTGCTGGACTCACAAAGAGCCGTTCTCCTGTTTGTTCAAAGCTCAGTGAAGCTCGACCGTCTGCAGAACCACAACTGGAGAATCAGCTGTTGTCGTCCCGATCAACAAAGTCACTCACGTTGACGAGTCCCAGCCGCAGCTGCTACAGAGCTCTGGTCGCCTGTTTATTTGAATTCTATTAACATTGATTGCATCACTTGTCCAAATCACACCAGATTCAACGCTGCACTTCCTTGGGCCCTTAACAACACACTGGTCAAGTGTGAAGCTTTTTAGCAATTTAAGCCTTCAGTGCCCTTACTGGGCACAAAGTAGGCAGGCCGGCTTCCTCCTGCAGTAGAGCTGGATCAGGTGGAAAAGTGCTGATCCAACCACCTGATTTACCATCTGAGGATTTATGACTTTAGGCAAAAACAAGGGGTTTGTCCAGAGAGACACCCCTGAGTCACATGCCCTCCATCTTAAACAATCGTCACTTACAGACAGAGCATGCAACTCACTCACCCTCTTGGCAGAGCATATAGCCAGGAGGAAAGCTGCGTTGTGAGACAGAAACTTAAGGCTGGATTACCCTATGGGTTCATAGAGAGACTGCATCAGGGACCGTAATACCAAGGGGAGTTCCCATGATGGAGCCCTGGGAGCCCTGCTTGGTCGCAGGCGGTATGCTCCTTTATTGAGCTGAGACACTAAAGGATGTCTCCCAACTGTAACATCTCCAACTGTCTTGTGGAAGAAAGAAATTGCAGCAGTGTATACCTTAATAGTGCAGCGACAGATAAAGAGCTGCTGCTGGACTCACAAAGAGCCGTTCTCCTGTTTGTTCAAAGCTCAGTGAAGCTCGACCGTCTGCAGAACCACAACTGGAGAATCAGCTGTTGTCGTCCCGATCAACAAAGTCACTCACGTTGACGAGTCCCAGCCGCAGCTGCTACAGAGCTCTGGTCGCCTGTTTATTTGAATTCTATTAACATTGATTGTATCACTTGTCCAAATCACACCAGATTCAACACTGCACTTCCTTGGGCCCTTAACAACACACAGGTCAAGTGTGAAGCTGATAATGTCTGACCCTGAATATCAGTTTATGATTTGAGTGATGAATAATCAATGAGTTCCCAGCGTAAGGGGGAGACTGTGGTGACACTGCTTCTCGTCCATAAACCTGAAGAAAGAAAAATGAAATGTTCAGTTCCACAAAGCCACGTATTTTATGTATTTACAGTATTGAGACCTAATATTTCCATGATTCTCTCAGTGAAATTAAAGTTGACTCAGAAAAAATACACTGATCTTAAATTGATAAGCCCTAAATATTGGGTTTATTCACATTTTAATTGTTGTCACTGCTGATATTTGAGTTTTAATTCAACATTTAATCTGTCCTATTAACGTGAAGGTTTCTGATCTGTGCCTTGCTCTCAGCAGATTGTTTTATTTCTAATTAAAACAGAGGTTTTACACATGATCACACATATGTTACTTTGCACTTAGTTTGAGGCAGTTTTGTTTAACAGATGAAGCAACTCACTGTGTTCAGGAGGACGTCTCACTTGGAGAATTAGAACCTCGTTCACCTGATCTCAGCGGCTGTAAGGAAACTGGATCTTTTCCAGCTGTGAGGTCAGAAACACATCGTTAGTCCATCCTCCTCTGAACAGACACTTTTATTACAAACAACCAACACTGCAGGGAACAGTCCTGAAAACTCTCTTCAGCACAAAATGAACCCTATCTAATCTACAGAGGGTTTACTAGAGTCCTGCACTGGGTCAGGTTCCTGTGGGGAGCCTCGTATCCATTGAAATAAATATGGGCAGTAGTGTAGACAAGGCCTGAGTGAACATTTGTGGCAAATTTGAAGAGATTCCCTCGAGGCATTCCTGAGATATCGTGTTCACGAGATGGGGACGAACGGATGAACAGCCTGAAAACATAACGCCTCCCTGACTGTCGCCGGTGTGGACCAGTACAAAGTGGACCAGTACAAAGTGGACCAAAGAGGTGTTGGGGGTGTTTTATAAAACTGGACATGTTAGTACTTTCAGCTGCTGTGCAAATGTGACGTGATGTCCTCATGAAGCATGTTAGTATAAAAAGAAAACAGAATAGAAATAGAAGTTTTACTTACCAGGTGAGGTACATTGGGCTGAAATAAAAAGAAAATACAAATGATTTCAGTTATTACAGTAAAAACACAAACTGAATTGTGTCATGTTTTTCTCTCGTGGCGATCCTCCTCAAACGATCGACAACATACTGTCACTTCTTATTGTTTGTGTGCTGGACGCTGTGTGCAGAGCTTTTTATAAACAGTCTATGGTGCAGAGGGAAGTTAGAAAACTTTGTGTGAACCCTGCAGCTCTTTAACAGATGTTGGTGTGTGAGGAACTGAAGTTTGTTTCATGAGGTTTGATCTGAACGAGCATTAATTAGAAAGTCTAAAATCAAAGCACCAGAAAAACATTGGACAAAGCTTCTGTGTTGGTCTCTCACCTTTCTTCCTCCTGTACACGATGAGTCCAATGACAGCGCTGACGACAGTGAGAGCGACCACTGCAGTGATGATGATGATGGTGGTCACGCTGATGGGCTTCTCTGTTGAGCGGAATAAAAAAACAAAGCATCACAACCTGAACAGATGAAGCAGGTTGGACGACAAGAATCTCCCTGAACCACAATCCTGTACTGAGACACAACAAACACACACAGACACTAAACGTGTGAGTTTGTCCTGCTGTTGTTTCTACTTTCAGTTTTCTTCTGTACATAATGACTGTATCTGTGCTTATTCACGCTGGTTTGTCTTAAACTTTACTTCCAGTAACTAAATCATTTCATGGACTCATCTTCTACAACAGAGCAGCAGTCGAGTCTTAACAGTGACTATAATGTTCACATGTTGAAATCAGACTAATGGAAATAAACACAGGAACCAACGTCTCCACTTCCTCCCACTTTCCAGAAATGAAGCTAAAATATCCCAGATACGACGCCGCCATCTTTCACATTTGGACTCTGTGCAGTAGTGAACGGAGGAATGGAGCCACGGTAGCGAGTCCCCTTGATACACATGCTCTATCAATCATGCGCTGTCAATCATGAGCTGTCAATCATGACATTTCACCCTGTTTTTATAGCATCAATCAGCGACCGAGACGCTTTGGCTTCACTTTTGAGGAGCCGTCATGTAATCCATCTTTATTTACAGTCAATGGTTGAAATGGTTATAAACTGTGTGAAGAAATGTCCCTAAATGTCTGTTGTTACTCGAGGTAAAGAACGAGAGATTTGATTGTTTTTTCTGCTTCATTAATTCTGTAGAATAAAAGTTTTCATATCAAACATCCACCCTGATCCCAGTGTGTCTGTGAAAGGCTCACATCTGACCCATGATAAATCAGTCTGGCTCTAGTTGAGACCTGCAGAAACACTTCATGGAATAAAATCATACAATCATACAAGTCAATTTAAACATTTATAAATGTGTAAATCTAATTGATCAATGAAAAATAATAATAGTAATAAAATCCTCAGACACTGTTGCAGACACATTAAAACTAACTTAATTTTTCAGGGTCACATGATGGTGAAGGGGGGGCACATGCACTGGTTTAACACTGATCTAAATTTATTCATATACATTGATGAAAGAAAACTTCTCCTGCTACACATCAGCCAACATGACCTGCAGGACTGTTACTGTAGATGAAATGTGAGTTTCTCAGCGTCCTCACTGGTTCAAGTCTCACCTCTGTTGGACTCGACTGAGTCTTTGTCCAGTTTGGTGACGATGTCCTCCTTCACACCAGAGATCTGGAACACACAGTCGTACCTCCTCCAGTCTTCAGGGGAGATTGATGAAACCTTCAGGTCAGCGCTCATCTGGAAGGTCCCGTCATGGTTGGGGAGGACCTCTCCGAGGTCCACGTCCTCATGAAGCTCCTCCCCGTCTTTCCTCCAGAACAACTTGACTCTGTCGGGGAAGAAACCTGTAGCGTGGCAGCTGACTGGAGAGGAGGGAGACTTCTGGAGGAGAGAAATCCTGGGAAGCTCTGGGGAGGAAAAAGAAAGACATAAGTCATGTCTGTTAATTTATGAGACAAGTGAACAAACTGAGATGTGAGTGAGAGGCTGAAGGGATGCAAAGACACTGGGGTGGACGATATGACGTAAAAGTAATATCACAGTATTTATTGACAGGTTTAATATCACAGTATTTATGAAGTAAACTTCCTGTAGTGGACAGGTCCTGATCACTTCTGATTAATGTTGGTATTTTTTGTTCAGGTGCAAAGTGAGTGCAGGTCAGTAAGGCAGTGAGGAGGGAGGACACTTCGGCTGGGTCTCAATTCAGGGGCGGCATCCTTCAGAGGACCCGGTCTAATCCATTCATCAGTGATTCCAAGTGAACTGTGCCAGATGTAATGAAGTTCCCTAGGGGCAGTCCTATTATGTCACATTCACAGTAACATGAGGTCACTGTGACCTTGACCTTTGACCTCCAGGCACCAAAATCGAATCAATAACCAATCAATCTTTGAGTCCATGTGAAAGTTTGTACCAAATCTGAAGCTGATCTTACAATATCATGTTAAAAAAAACATAAACATACTTTGTGCGACTACCGTGACCTTGACCTTTTGACCTTTGTCCACCAAAATGTGTTCAGGTCATTTGTGAGTCAAAGTGAATGTTTGCACCAAATTTGAGGAAATTTCCTCAAAGCATTCTGGAGATATCGTGTTCAGAGCAATGGGACGGACGACCCGAGAGCATGATGCCTGCGGCCACTAGGTGTCACCACTAGGAGGCATGAAAAGAGCAGAGAGAGAGAGAGAGAGAGAGAGAGAGAGAGAGAGAGAGAAGAGAAGAGAGAGAGAGAGAGAGAGAGGAGAGAGAGAGAAGAGAGAAGAGAGAGAGAGAGAGAGAGAGAGAGAGAGAGAGAGAGAGAGAGAAAGAAAGAGGAACATTAAGTTGATGGAGGTTCTGTGATGTCACCTGTTCTCAGCAGAGAGCTCCTCCCGTGCTCCAGGTACTTCTTCAGCCAGAAAGGACACTCCTGGGTGTAGTAGTTCTTAAGATATGCGAGTTCAGCTTTATCCTGATCCCACTTTAGTTTGGTGATGAAACTCTTTGGTGTTGGAGCGATCCACGTCTCTGTCTGCAGGTCCAATGATATGAAGTCTTCTCCATCATAACCATGCTGCTCATAACCATTAACTTCTCCAGTCTCATCGTCCCAATCACATCCGAACATCTGCTGGTAAATGTGAACACCTGAGAGAGAGACAGAGATCTGAGCTGTTATTATCATCACCCTGTCACTCTCTCTACACCCAGGAGTGTCCTTTCTGGCTGAAGATGTTCCTGGAGCAGGGGAGGAGCTCTCTGCTGAGAACAGGTGACATCACAGAACCTCCATCAACTTAATGTTCCTCTCTCTCTCTCTCTCTCTCTCTCTCTCTCTCTCTCTCTCTCTCTCTCTCTCTCTCTCTCTCTCTCTCATAAGTATCAGTCCCCTAAACGTGTCTTATTTGTTTCATCAAGATCCGCGAGTTACTCTCTGAAAATCAAGGAAAACGTTGAAAAACCTAAAGAGATAAAAGCTGTTCCTGGATCAGCCCCTGATCTGCTCCTGAGTTTCATGAGTTCTTCTCTGACCCACAACACATCCTTCCACAGAGTTTACTGATAACAACTAATTCACAGTTGTTGATCTTTATTATTTTCTGCTGATCAGGTCAGAAGTTAAATGTCTTTTTCAGCACTACAGTATATAAATGTCTTCTGGCTTTGACTCTGTGTTTGGGTGAATCTAATCTAACGTGTAATTCTCTGCTGTGTTTATTACTTTGTGGACACACTGTGGTCAGCACAGGGACGTTCACCTGTTGCTCTCCTGTTTATTTTATATATTTAAGGTTCAAACTAATCATTCTTGTTGATTATGTATTTTTTAAATTAATCAATTACTTGTTTAAACTGAAGAAAATAACAGAAAGTAGTGAAAATGTCTGTGACTGTTTTTATCAAAAAGTACGAGAAGCAACAAACTCGAATATTTAAGAAACATCACAAAACATTTGAGATTTTTACTTGATAAAAAAAATTCTGATCATTTAAAAATCTATTGATCACATGTTTGATTAATTAGTAAATATTTTGGATCAAATCAAATTAATGAAAATGTCTGTGTGTGTGTTTAAGTGTGATTGTGTGCGTGTGAGAATATGATTGTGTGAGTGTGCTTTTGTGAGAGTGAGAGTCTGTGTGTGTGCGTGCGTTTATGTGTGATTGTGTGTGTGTGTGTGTGACTGTGAGTGTGTGCGGGTGTGTGTGTGTTAATGTGTGAGTGCGTGTTAATGTGTGAGTGCGCTTGTGTGAGCGTGCGTGTGATTGTGTTTTGGTGTGTGAGGGTAATTGTGTGTGTGTGTGATTGTGGGTCCGTGTTTATGTGTGTGAAAGTGTGAGAGAGAGTGTGTGTATGTGTTTGAGAGTGTGTGTGTGTATGTGTGTGTGTTGTGTTATTATTAGAGAGTGAAATGTAAACAAACCTCCAGTTTGGTTGAAGCGTTCCTGTAACATTTCAATGCTGGCTTTGAAGAAATGCTGTTCACCCAAAGCAATCTGAGTCTGACTCTCCCAGAACTGTGAATCAGTTGCGTTTAACATCCAGTCCTGTTTGGGTTGTGCTTTCTTTGTGTTGCTGTCATAGTGACCTATCTGAACATCATCAACCAAACCAACAACCACAAACTCTGGAAGGTTTTGGACTTGAGAGGACCCAGTGAGGAAAAACTTCAGAGAGTGAATCCCTGCAAGAAAAAGTTCAAGTCATGACTTTAGTTTTCAGACTGTTTTATAAATCACTCAGAGTCAAGAAGACGTGAAGCTCATTCAAGACAACTTCAGCTGTTGTGAGGTAAACAAACACAAAAACACATTCATAGATAAAACGTCTGCTCCAGAGTCCAGACTCTCTTTACTTTGAATATTCTGCTACGTCTTAAAAATTGATTCAATCTAACGACTCAAATGTTTAATATTAGAAAATAATATTTTCTACTGCAGAATATTTAATGTGAGGTGAAACAACTTCAATTTCCAGTTACTCGATGAGACTTTTATTCTTAAAGTCCTTAAATAGTTGGTTTCTCTCTCTTTATATATCAATATATATTTATCCATATATACACATATACATTTATACTGGACCCAGTTAACAAAACAAAGTGGGACATTATTACAGGAAGGACTATTTTTTAAATGTATAGACTCAGAAAATATTTGACAACAATAACAATATGACAACATGTTCATTAGGTTGTCAACAACATTTCTGATTCAGATCCATCGACTGAAGATAATTCATCTGTATGTTTGGCTCTGATTCCTAAGATGTCAAAGTCAAATACTTGTGACAAAGACATGTAATTGAGACTTGATGTTTAAATGTTAAACAGAAGCTTCATTATAAATAACTATGAATCTAATAATGCGTTCAAACAGAACTTGAATTAAGAAAATAAACGTGTGGTTTTTTTAGATACATTTTTTTTAATGTAAAGATAAATGCACATCTTCTTTGTTTATTCTGTAAAATACACTTGGTGCATGTGAGCAAACATAAAGGCTGATACCTTCATATCTGTGACAGACTCACATCAAGCAGTCCGGCTTCAGTGCAGATGTTATCACATTAGAAAGTATTAACAGACATCTGTCATGTATTCATCATGGATCGCTAAGAGGTTAGAGACATGGAGCATTTTTCCTTTCACTCCAAATCGACCAAACACAATCAAATAAAGTAGAAACGTGGACTTTAACTCACGTGCCGTCGCGCTGTGTGCTCCTGCCAGTAGAAGCAGGGACAGTACAGTGAACATGGTGAGCGGTGGTGTATTCCTCTTTGCTGGGCTGAAGGTAGATGAGCTCTTTTCTCCACAGAGAGACGGACCGTGGAGACAAGAGACGAAAACCAGGGGAGACGAGGACAAACTGTGAGGCGGGGACATCCTCTGAGCCAATGGGAAATTAGGATCAGCCTCCACGTCACTTAAAACTGGGTGTAACTCAGCAACTGAGGTTGTAGAAGGAAGTAGTAGTAGGAAGTGAAAGTAAAGATCTGCTCGTGACGATGTTTTTTTGTAGAATAAAGACCAGAGAGACCAAAATGTACCAATTTAAGATGTCGTCATTTTTGGTCTAAATAGTTGTATTTTATTCCTATAGTACAACTTGTGCTGCTTTGTATGTCTTTCTTTGGATTTACGGGGTTTCTTGGTTCCTCTGCCCCCCCCCCCCCAACTCTTCAGACTCTGCCTCCTTGTTTGCAAACAAAGTGAAGAGACAAGTGGACAAACAAATGGCAACATGTAGAAAGGAAAATAAAAAAAAGCATTTTACGCCTCATTTGACCTTTTAGATTTTTCACAAACGTGTTGTTCTCCCTTAGATTTATACTGATTGAGTTTCATTTAGAAACCTAGGACACGTAGATCCTGATCAATTTGTATATGACAGCTAGAGTCAGACTAGATCCATGCCCCCTCTGAAGCTATTGTCTACTCATGCAAAAAAAAAGTGTATTAATATATCGTTATAGACACAATATTTTTAATCTAAGGTAAATTGCTAGTATCAAATTATATAAACCTATACATTATAAAGTTTATTTCGTAGTATTTGATTCTAGTCACTCGGGTATAAGTTTCCCGGGCTGCTTCCATGGCGTCTCCCTGGCGACGCAGCGGAAGCGGAAGTGCGGCGATGTCGAAGCGCCGGATGAATTATGTGAGAACAAACAACCCCTGTAGCCGCAGCTGCTCTTGGTTCTATCTCGCCTCCTCTCGGTCCAGCTCTCGTTTCCTCCCCTTGTTCGTTCGGGCCCGTTGAGGTAAGATGATCCGTCCACGTGCGCGCGGGCCCGGCGGCTGCGGGGCTTAGCTAGTTAGCCGCTTCGTTAGCTCACAGTGTGTTAGCTTCGGGCATGTTTGCTTTGCTCACAGCAGCAGCCGGGAACCCACCTGACACCTTTTTGTTTGCCTACATACAAAGTGAAACCCCCGCCCAGTCGGGACAACACATGAGTGATATCGAAGCTCCCCAGGCCCTCGCATGAAATCATACATGAAAACACAGCTAACGATTGTTATGAAGTTTCCTTTGGTGTTTAAAAAGTAAAAGTCTTTCTGATAAACGACTAAATAAGATGGTTTGATTAGAACAATACAACATTTTCCAGTATACGTACATTTAAATGGCTACAATCATAACTGATGGGTGGTATACTGCAGTTACTCACTGTGTATACATGTCTAATAAGCACCAGACTATTTAAACGTGGACATCTTTCACTTCAGGTCATGGAAAGATGTTTGGTTAAATGTGTTGATAGTTGTTTTCTGCCTGTTGGTGACGTGTAGCACAGGAACCCGAGTCTTTGTTGTTGTTGTTCTGTTGACTTCCGGTGTGCAGGAGTTTAACCATACAGGGGCTAACTATTCTAACCACGACTAGCCGAGTGAAACTAACTGTCAGATAAGATGCTTTCGAGTCAGTTATTTAAATGTGTAAAGGGTGTACATTTATTGTATGAATATTCAAATGAAGAGAGCTTGTGCTTGTTGATAGTGTGATCTGTAGGTTCCTTTCAGGTTTTTACTTGTTCTAATCTAAAATAATAAATAGATTACAGATAGATAATCCCAGTTTTCACGTCTGTCTCGGTGTCCGCCAGGGGAGGATGAGTGTTGAGGCAGCAGACCGGGTGGCGGCTGTGGCCACCGGTCGGCCCAGCACGCCTCTTCAGACGTCATGGTTCGAGTTCCTCCTGGACGTAAACCTGCTGGAGCACCACCTGCAGAAGTCCAACCCAGGTCAGCTCGAACTCACCTCTGTTATTCTGTCGCCTCGGCCATTTCTCATCACGCTGTAAACCACCATGTCAACGAAATATCAAGGACACATGTCTACTTGAGGATATATGTAAAAAATATTACAATTAAGTTTCCAGAAAAAGAAAATGCAGCAAAAGGTTTTGTATAAAAACAAACTTTGGTGACGTCTCTTTCCTCAGACCCAATACCAGTGCAGCTGATCGTCCAGTTCCTGGAGCAGGCGTCGAAGCCGTCGGTGAATGAGCAGAACCTGGTTCAGCCTCCAGCAGACAACCGCAGGAACCGCACCCTGAAGCTGCTGGCGCTGAAGGTGGCTGCGCACATGAAGTGGGATCTGGAAGTACTCGAGAAAGGGTAAGTTCACAATACATTTTTTGTTTTAATTCCACTAATCTCTATTCCTTCAGAGGAATTCCTTCCTGTCAATGATATCATTTTTATGACATATCAGAAGTGTAAATGTAACGTTTTTTAGATTAAAGTGCGTCTGATATGTCTGTAGTCTAACTCCCCATATAGGTTCTTGCATTATGCACTGATTTCCCCGTCTTTCCTGCAGTTTGACCATTCCAGTATTAAACATGTTGCTGAACGAGCTCCTGTGTGTGAGCAAAGTGCCTCCAGGGGTGAAACATGTGGACCTGGACCTCTCCACTCTGCCTCCCACCACCGCCATGGCCGTCATCATCTACAACCGCTGGTCAGTGAGAGAAGACGTTCAACACACTGGGATCAGATGCACTGTTTTAGCTAATGAATGTTTAACCTGGAATTCTAATTATCTATTTACAGTCGTGTCGAGATTTCAGAGAATTCAGTCAAAGATATAAAGTTCAGAAGTGATTTACTGTATTTGTACATTTCTGTACAAATAATCAACATCTCAAAATATGATGCATGCAAGAATTTGAGTGTTAAATGTGCAGAAAATGAGTTTAGATCAGCCAAGTGTTTCTCATGTCCAGTTTTTCTTGTATCTTTTGTCAAAGGGCCATCAGAACCATCGTGTCGAGCAGCTTCCCAGAGAAACAGACCAAACCAGGACCTCATCAGATGAACATGTGAGTTCTTTATACAACAAATAAACTCAACTGTACAAATGGCACCATCCAGGCTCAGTTACTGTATAGATAATGTATAGATTGAATTACATGTAAATGTTGTAAACCACATCAAGACACAAGGGACTTTATCCTTCTGCTTTGTCGTAGGTTAAGCATCGTGCAGCAGGAGAAAGAAATGACAGAAAACATCCTGACGGTGGTGAGTTAACCTTTGATTTTGTAAAGGTTTGGATGAACAACATTTCGTCGTGTAGATGAAGTCTCATATCTTTTCTTGTCTTACGCCCTCAGCTGAAAGAACAGGCAACAGACTCAATCAGCGTCCTGGAAGGAGCTCTGCAGCTGAAGAAAGATTTCTACGTCCACACCATAAGGACTCTGGACCTGTTGGCTGCCGATGCCGCTGCCAACGGAGAGACGGAGTCCTCGACCGCTGGGCTTTGCATCAGCGCTGATGAGCTGCACTGTCAGGTTGGAGGACGGCTCAGTTTTATCTTGCTGCTACGTTTTAGATTAAAGTTGCATTAACGAATACATGTCAGAGTTTTGAGAATAAACGTGAAGGATTCATGAACTCAGAGTTGAACCCTATTCCAGTTGGGTGTAACTTGTATTTATTGTTTCAGGTGCACTATGATTTGGGAGGTATTTTCTTCCAGCAAGGCTGCACAGACCAGCCAGCGTTTGAGAAAGCCAGGGATCACTTCAGACAGACAAAGGAACTTTTGAAGAAGGTAGATTTACCTAAATTCATTCTGACATTTATGACATATCATAGAGAATCCGTAGATCTCAGTAATTCCTGTATATATTGTTATTTTCAGCTGGACTCGACTGTTCACGTTCACCTGGATGAGAAGCGTTTGGCCGGTTACTGGAACGCCTGCAGCGCGTTGACTGGAGACTGTGACCCCGCTGACTCCCACACCACAGCCTACGATCACATCAACAGCCTGATCAGGGCGCACAACCACCAGGTCAGAGCACACACGTGTCATATCATATCCTGTGTTAAGCTTATGAGGAGAACTGTTTACAATGTTTAGTATTTCCTCTTCCACTCTCACAGGCCGTCATCGAATCCTTCATCAAAGACAACGTGAGTCGCAGTTTGCCAAACAACTTCAGACGCTCTGTCCTCAGGGAGCTGCTGTACAACGTCCAACAGGGGTGAGACCACACTGCTTCCATAGTCCCAGTCAGTCCAGGCCATAAGCTCATTCTGCTGATCAACACATTTACATGTCAAACCTCCTCTACAACTGTGCAGGGAAACAGGACTGGATGAAGTTTGCCACAAGCTGTGTGTCTGTAACGCCGTCCGAGACGCTCTGGAAGGAGAAGTGCTCAGCGTTCGTTTCCAGCAGCTGCTCCTCAGACCCACTAAACGTCTGGTGGACTTCATGTTAGAGGTAATCAAGTTCTACAATCCTTAAATACTACACAACCATCTGTACTGTTCTTATTCCAGTTTGTATCAATGAAGCATTATGAAAAGTGGTCATTGTCAATTCTCTCATTGTTTTAAAAACTGAAATCCTGTTTTCGTCGTCCTGCAGGTTTGCACACGTTCGCTGGAAAAGGAACGTCCATCTGAGACGTCCAGAAGAAACATGGCCAGCTTCATGAAGTGAGTGACGCACAGAAGAATCATTTTACTTGCCAAGAATCAGACTGAGGGATGATTTTTAATGATAACCTCGACTTGTCTGACTCCTGAATTAAACCCTTCCCGTTGTGCAGGACTCTGTGTGAAAGCCTGGAGGATCTGTCTCTGGTGTTTGTTGTGTCGTCTCATAAGCTCTTCATGGAGCTGCTGCGGGAGGAGGAGAGGAAGGTCCTGGTGGAGCAGATGAGGAAGAGGTCGGCCACGATCAACCTCAGTGCCAAACCTCTGCCTTCCTTCTACGACATTCCAGGTGCAGGGCTGGATTCTTCTTCTGCACATTATTCCTTTCTGTTGAAATGCCGCCATTGACGTGTTTCTGCATCAACGTGTCTTTAGCTTTGGGACTTATTTTATTTCGGTTCGCCAGCTTCAGCCAGTGTGAACATCGGGCAGCTGGAGCAGCAGCTCATCCTCTCGCTGGAGCCGCGCAGGATCAGACAGATTCTTATTGAACTCCACGGAATGGCTGAACGACCCTTCTGGAGGGTCAACAGTAAGGTCAGAGGTTCAAGAAAAGATACTGGAAGGACACTTTATAGAAGTATTATTAAGAGAAATGTGAGGAATTTCTTAATTGACAAAATAACACTACTTCCTGTATGTGTGCACAGTGGGAGGTTCCTCCAGACTACATCAATGTGATCCTCAGTATCAAAGACAACCTGACCAAGGACCTCGTGTACATCCTCATGGCCAAAGGACTCCACTGCATTTCAATAAAGGTGAGATTATACTATCAGAGCTCAGAATTGTAAGTAAATGACTTGAAATCTCTTTTAAACGACAAACGTTAAACTCTTGAATCGTGTTTTCCTGTTGTCTCAGGACTTTGCCCACGCACGGCAGTTCTTCTCCGCCTGCCTGGAGCTGGTCACCGAGTTCTCCCCGAAGCTGAGGCAGGTGATGCTGAACGAGATGCTGCTGCTGGAGGTCCGAGCGCACGAGACGATGGCGGCTGAGGGCAGCAAGGAGCGACCGCCCTCGGACCTGGTCAGCAGGGTCAGAGGTTACCTGGAGATGAGGATTCACGGTGAGAGGATGTTGACCTGATCTGTAACTACGTGTAACTTAGTTTTGCATTTTCGATTTTTTTGGTGCAGAAATGAAACGAGACACTTTTGGATGCTCTCTTTAACTCGTGGTGTCGTTTGCACAGTAAAAGAAAGTCTAAAGCTGTTTGTAATCTTTTCACATTTCACTCACCAACCTAAACCAGTGTTATTTTCCGAGTCACTACCTGATGGATAACGTTTTTTATCACCAGATCTGCCTCTGCGTCAGGTGGTAGGAGAGGAGTGCGTCGCCTTCATGTTGAACTGGAGGGAGAACGACTACCTGACTCTGCAGGTGCCATCGTCTCTGGTCATGAACAACCCATACATCAAGGTAGGAGGTGTTTTTAAGTTTCTAACCCTAACCCCCCTCCTGTGGGTTTAAACAAAGATGGAGCTTGGAGTGTGAATAAAGATGAAAAATAATCTCTATTATTTATTTGTATTAAGCTCGGTCAGCTCCTGGCGTCGACATGCAAAGAGCTCCCAGGTCCCAAAGAGAGTCGACGCACTGCCAAGGAGCTGTGGGACGTGGTGGTTCAGATCTGCAGCATGTCCATCCAGCACAAGAGGAACAACGACGGCCGAGTGGGCCTCATTAAACAGAGAGAGTCGTCCATGGGCATCTTACACAGGTACACACAGGCTCACTGGTTCCCACAGGGTTTGAAGGGTTTCTACTTTTGCTTGATTCTGGTTTGTTTTCATTGTTTAGGAGCAAATTCACCACTTTCATCAAGAAACTTCGAGTGAGTATTAAGATAAGTCAAACTTGAACAGTAGAAATATTACATTTCAAATGTGTGAGGGAGCAATAACAAGTTTAACTTCTCTTGCAGGAGCCGCTGGTGTTGACGACCCTCATTTCCCTGTTTGTGAGGCTCCACAGTATAGTGCGGGTATGTGGCTAATGTGCCGAAGTGACCTTACAGTAAATCTAAAAACCCCTGGTACTGTTTGGTGGTGTTGCTGCTGCACCTGTAACTCCAGTCTGCACACACACACTCATCTCTTGAACCCTTTTCTTCCACTTCAGGATGATATTGTGAATGAAGTGACAGCCGAACACCTCTCCATCTGGCCGTCTACTCTTCTAAAGTAAGAATTAGCATTTTCTAAACAAGTGAGTCCTCACTGATCGAAACCACTAACTGTGGTGATGTGTGTTGAGCAGCATCCAGGCCGTGGATGTGGAAGCTGTGGCTGTGACGGTCAAAGAGCTGGTGTCCTACGCTCTCACCCTGAACCCCAACAACCAGTCGTGGCTCATCACGCAGGCCGACATCTACTTTGGTGAGAGGAAACAGCCACGTCACACCAGAGACTGCAGGGGCCGGATGTGCCATTGATATGGATAACCCATATGTCAGAAATATAATTGGTTAAAACACCAATTTCCCTAATTGTTAGAATTAGATACAAAAGTAATGAGACGAGGTGGATGCACGGAAACTTCAAAAAGTTTTTTTACTTTCTGCTGTGAGTGACACAACTTTCTGTAGCAAACAATGAAGACCTGGAAGATTAAGTGTCCCCGACGGCTCAGGAAACCTATTTGAAAACTCACCTTTCAGTTTGTGTAATGGCTTCCATCCTTTTGTCTCTGCAGTGACCAACCAATACTCCGCTGCTCTGAACCTCTACCTCCAGGCCGGAGCCGTGGCCTCGGACTTCTTCACCAAAGCCGTTCCCCCTGATGTTTACACCGACCAGGTACAACACGACTTATAAAACTCTGCACTGACTGTGACAATGAAGTGATCGACAGCTTTTTAACACCAAGGAAGCCAAGTTATAAAAGATGACAAGCTAAACCTGTTTCAGTGCCTGTATGAACAGAATTGGAACGTGGTTGTTGTTCGCAGGTTCTGAAGAGGATGATCAAGTGCTGTTCGATGATGAACTGCCACACACAGGTAGGAACCAGACCCTCACTCAGGTCATAGTAGTTGACAGCCGTTCTTCTCCAGTGTATAGTTCAGTGAATCTGTCTTGTTGTTCCTGATTGAACAGTATTAATAAATGTTTTGTCTCCATCTCAGGTTGCCGTCCTCTGCCAGTTTCTGAGAGAAGTCGACTACATGACGGCGTTCAAAGCTCTTCAAGAACAGAACAGGTACGAACCAACGCCACGCACGTTACCAGCATCAAAAACCAACTGTTCCTAACATCTGGAATTCTTTTTTTCTCATCTCACCACAGTCACGACGCCATGGATTCTTTCTACGACTACATCTGGGACGTCACCATCCTGGAATATCTCACACGTATCCTCTGGGTTATTGATGTTTGATTCATGAGGGAGACAACTACACCAGTCATCTCCAGACATGTTGTTAACCTTGTCTCGTCTCTGATATTCACTCTCACTGCTACATATTATTCCCAGTTTACCGTGATTCTTCCCTTAATGTGCGTTCAGACATTCACCACAAACGGGGCGAGTCCGAGAAGAGACAGATAGCGGTAAGTCCGATACCGACACGGTTAGTTAACTTGTGATGTACCCAAGGTTTCCTGAGCCTCCCTCTCTCTCTCCTCAGATAAAGGCGATCGGACAGACGGAGCTGAACACCAGTAACCCAGAGGAGGTGCTGCAGCTGGCGGCTCAGAAGAGGAAGAAGAGATTCCTGCAGGCGATGGCAAAACTGTATTTCTAGCAGACGTGAACAAACCACTGCCAGACATTCGGGATGAGGGGGGGGTGTATTTTTTTATTTTGTGGTAGAAAATAAACTTCTAAATAAATACAGCTCATTTGTACATTTGTAATCTTTTGAAAAAAATAGTTCATGACGATTTAATGCCCTGAGTCACAAGCAATGGTTGTTTTTTCCTTTGAGACTTTCAAAGACTCGACTGGTTCTAACAGAATGTAACGTTTAAACTCAACCTGAAGTTTTGGCGATGAACATATTTAATATGCTACAAAAATTAGACAATTGCACATTCAGTATAAAATGTCATCTAGAAATGACAACTTACGGCAAACACTTTTTTCTGAATCAAAGCACCAAACACCGCGGCTAAAAACAAAATCTCAAGACAAAAACAGCTTCGATACGATTCTGTCAAAAACATCGTCCCGGGGGAAACGTTCAGCAAAACATTTTAGCGGCACACGAGAAATAAAAATCCCATCAGGACTCTGACTCCTGTAAACAGTCTTTTTTCTGCACTGGCTGTGATCGGAGGCGTCTCCAGCGAACAGGACTCAGTGTTTGTAATGCGAGACTTTAATTGTGTTTCCCCTCTGTTCACTTCAGCGTCTCCTCCTGCAGCTCACTGTGTGTTTTCTCTGTGCTGCTCGGAGGAGTGAGGAACTCGCCGCTCACTTCTTTATTACTGGCGTCATCCTAAAATAAAAAAAGGTTGAAGGAACAAACAAGTGGTTTCAGTAAATCATTGGCATTAATATGTTGGGATAACAATACAATACAGTGGCTGGAGATATATTTTCCAGTTGTCTGTTTCTTGTGAACACGATACCTCAAGAATGCCTTCGGGGAATTTAATAAACTTTTTACAAATGTTCACTTGGACTCAAGGATGAACTGATCACGAACCTTTCTTGAACGATCAGAAGAAAGAATTCTCACCAGCAGCGTCATGTAGTCTGTGTGTGTCTGGATGTTGTGTCTCTCTTCTTTCATTCTGGCAAAATCCTTCGGTGTCGCTCGGCCGAACGGACCCACTGACTCGACGAAGGGAGCCATCCAGTTCACGCAGGGCTGGATGACGTCTCTCGACAGACCTGAGAGAGACACGGAGAGAAAAACACACACAATGAAATTACATTGTATTTGTATAGCACCGAATCATATCGTACATTATTTCAAGGCACTTATTAACACGGTAAATCTTACAAAATTACATATCAGCCAAAACATGTAGTGTTGTTGCTCCACTTGCACCATTAATTCAGGGAGAAATGAGAAAAAACTAAATTAAAAGAAATATTTACTACATTATATTTCATTTAATCTGTGACTAAAAGTTTTTATGCTTTTTGACAAACTTAAATACTAATAAATCAAAGTTCTTTAACGGTGTCTGGAGTCATTTTCATAGTCATTGATCAATGCTCCAACACTACGTTTTCTATGAATGTAATTCATCCCAAATCTCACCTGAGACCTTTTCAACTGTTTCCTGCTGAAGGAAATGACACAGGACTGAAGCAGCCAACACTCGGTACTGGAAGTCCAGAGAGTTTATACTGAGGACACAGAGATCTAAAAGCTGGAAGAGACATGAGAGATGAATCTGAGTTTAATACCAGTCTCTCGTTTGCTGAAAGCTCAGGAGCTGGAAATGAAACACAAGCTGGAAAAACTCTTTGTGGAGCTTTAAACGCAGAGAAATGTTGACTAGACTCTTGATTCAGTTTTGAAGCTGAGGTTTGTGTCAGTGCTTAACAAGCTCAGTCCCATGTGAGCACCCACCCGCGTCATCTGGACGTAAAGGTCGTGGGGAAACTGCGGCTCCAGCAGGTCGGAGTTGGCGTTCATCGAAGCCAGCTGGAAATAAAGCTTCAGCCACGACACAGCTGTTTCCGGGCAGAGGTTCCAACGCAGCGCCTGTGAAACATAGAGCAAAACAGAACGATGAAAAAAATAAAGCCCTAATATTGATTATTCATTTTTAAAAAATGGTCACAATTGTATTACCTTCAAAATGATTAACTCCATTTGAAGAATCTCTTCCTCATAGTAGGTCCCTGCAGTCACATGAGCCATCTGGGAGAGTTTTGGAGGACAAGCTTCCTGCAGGGAAATAACTTAAATTATTATTCAATATATACGGCATATATGACAACAAGTGACTCCTCTTCCCAGGCTCATCAAACAACACTGTTCTAATTGTTTTTACACATTTTAAACAGTTGTGCCAGACTCCCTGTTCTTCTTTACCTCCATCTTTGATGCTATAAATAGACAGGTGATCCCAATGAGCTGCAGCATATTCTTTTCAATGTTGTTCTGGGTCAACATGAAGCGGTCGAAGTAGTCCTGTGCCAGGTAGAACGTCTGCCGGTGAAGCGTGTACGCCCCACTCACCTAAAGATACCAGTGGAAACAGTGGAATATGATCAACTGGATGGATATGGAATTTTACACATTTTTCACTGTGCGTTTACAAAACAGGGACCATAAGAAGATTTCGCCAAAACAGCCAGAAATTATAAAAATGCCAAGTTGAAGAGCAAAGATAAATATTTCACTGCAGAAAGAAACTATAAAAACATGAGATTTTTCCCAAACCCTCCAGTTGAAGTTGAAAAACACGAGATGTGGAGGAAAACTTGCCTCGATTAACCAGTCGAGGAGGATGGATCTCATTCTGGGTTGTATCGTGGGGTGCTTCTGCATGAAGCCCTTACTGTGTCTGTAGTTCTGCTCCTTTCCAACCATCTTCACCCACACGTCCTCAGAAGAGCCCCATCTGCAACACCAAGAAAAACCTCTTCACCGACCGGTCCGCGCTTCAGAACTCCAGCAAACACGGACAAATCACACATGAGGATCACCCCAGAGGAGGCAGAGGGGACGGCCGAGCCCAGGAGTCGCCGGCGGTGGGAACTTGATGGTCGTTCTTGTCCCAGTCGATCCTGGCTCCCTTCACAGTCTCGATGACAATACAGGGCTTGGTGACGCCTTTAAGAATCAGCTGGTTCTGAAACGGAAAAGAAAATTCACCATCAGTTGTGGACAAAAGCACAGATTTGAAATATTTGTTGTGCTCCTTCCGTCTCAGCCGTGCTAGTGCTCGTTTTCTAAGGGCTTTGACTCTTTTTCTATTCAAGGACTTTCTGAAGCTGATCTTTGCTGCTTATTTTACTTTTAAAAAGTTTTCAAAGCACACAGGTTTATTCCCTTTATTCTCTTGTGTTCCCTTGAACTGACTTGTCGACACCAGTGAAAGTGAAACTGTCTAGTAGTTGTTTAAATTACCTTCTCACACTGCAGCTTCGACAAGGGCTGAACCTTTTTCCTGTTGCTTTGCTGCAAAAGAAAAGTATACATCAGCAAAATGTTCATCTGTACAATCATTAAATTAAAGTCATATGATATAATTTAGATTTTTGGACTCTTACCTTTGAAACTATGCTTTTCTGCCCTGGAGCATTTTCAGATCTTTTCTGCAGGCGACCACTGCAGAGAGTAAACTGGACTTATGATGGAGCCTCATATTTGACAAAGTCCAACATATAGTAAAGTAACCATAATAATGAATAAAGCTACAAGGGGAGTGATGATTACCTTTGTCTTGTCATGGCTGTGGCTGCTTTTGTCTGTAAAAAAGAAATCATTTAGAAAGTTTAGTGTTTTTTAAACAAGAAAAGCAGGAAGTTTCCACTGAGGTGAAAATGGCAGATGTGAACCAGCTGCTGCAGCTGTTTGTGACAAAACACTTACTGTAACTCAAGCCCTGTGAAAACCACAGATGCACCTGCAGCCGCTCACTAATATTCATCATGAACTACAGATCACGTCGCACCCACCAATGTCATAAATCTAATAATAAAACACTGCAGCTAAAGTCTCCACCCGAGAGCTTCCTCAAAAGTCTCACCTCGTAATACAAGTTATTTGAATAACTTTGAAATGCTCGGCCCGGTTTGTTCTCCAGTTACATTACAGAACGAGTTACTTCCCCTGTTCCAAAACCAAAACTTGTTATAGTCCCAAAGTCGAGGCTGAGAACTCGGGGTGACCGGGATTCAACCATCAGGACCTCGAGGCTCTAAAAGTCGTTACCTGAGACTTACAGCTCTTTACCTGTTTAAAACTCATTTCTTAAAACATATATACTTAGGGGTTTGCCTTTAAATGCCTGATTTTTAACAGAATTTATTTTTTGCCCCTAATTTGTCTCTCTTACTGTTGTTTTATCCTCCTGTATTTTATAACTTTGGCTGAAAATGTGCTAAAGAAATAAAGTTTTATTGTTATTATCTTATCGGCAATTTGCAGCTTTTGTAAACTAGGTTTGAAAGTTGTGGGACAGACTGCCGCTAGATATCAGAGAAGCTAGTTCGGTTAAACTCTTTACTTCAGCCATTAACTATTTATAACATTCTTTCTTATAATTTAATTTTCTTTTAAAATGTCCTCGTGCTACTTAAATGTTTTTATCTGTATCTATATTGTGTGTAAAGCACTTTGAGCTGTATTTCTTGTATGGAATAAAAGAAGTGTATTATTATTATTATCATCTATCTGTGTGTAATTTGGTGCAGTTTGACTGAAGGAGACTTTGAGACCTTGGTGGAGGATCGAGTGACTTTCTACTTTAC